>NW_024884989.1:1383629-1525328 GCF_019232065.1 Centrocercus urophasianus | reverse complement strand
GGGGGGGGGGGTGTCTCGCAGTTGCTGACAACAGATGGCAGGCAAAGAATGCCATCCCATGACTTAGTTCTGGAATCTTGTGTCTCAGCTTTGATTCCTGGAAAAGTAATTAAGCAGAGTAGCCCCTTGAAAATGCATGGAGGTAATAGTCTGCCTTGATTGTCAGTAACAAATCATATCAAAGCCATCTAATTTCCCTCTGTGAGAGGGTAGCTGATCTTGTGGACAGCACAAGAGCAGTAGGTATCTGATGGTGCAGCACTTTCAATTCTCTGATCATGAAGAGTGCTGAAGAAATACATGAATTTACCACATGGTGATACAGAACTGGACAGACAACCAGGCTTAGAGAGCAGCTGCCAACAGCAGTTCTTTCAGCCCGATTCAGCCTGAACGTAAGGCTTGTCTTCACCATTCCCATTCATGAGCTGTAATGTAGGACAGAAGATGCTCATTTTCCTTGTGTTTGAAAATGGCTGAGGTGACAAAGGACTGAAAAGGAGCTTAAGTGATCTTGTGACTGAGAAAACAATGAAACAAACAAACAAACAAACAAAACTACCATGGAATTTAATAAGGATAATGCAAAACAATCCTTTCAGATGGGATCTAATTGGGAATAGAAGCAGGGAGCATACCTCGTGTGTCACATTGCTGTCACTCTGCTGCAGAGGGTGTGTGCCATCCTGCCTGTGTGCCAGGCTCAGAACACCTGAAGCTGTCTGACATTCCTCCAGTGTCCCTGCCAGGAAAGGATGCAGTGGGGGGATTATGGCAGGGTGGGATGCTGCACAATGTGACAGCTGCAGAAACCCAAAAGAACCCTGAGATTAACCCCAAGGATCATCATAATCTTAAAAACATAGAGTGATTCAGTGAATTGGGGTTGCTCAGCTTTGGCACAGATAAGATCATTCTACATATGGACCTCCTGGTGAGTTAGAAGTGTTTCTCTAATGGTACAACCAGCATAGTACCAGATAAATTGCATGGTGAGGGCCTAAGCTTGTGACTGGCACCTTCAAGAAGTGGCTAGACAATAGCTAGAGCTGATTTATTTTGGGAAAGTATGGAAAAGGTTATTAAGTTCTGCGGGAGCCTTTACAACCTTGTGGGTCTGTTCCTTAGTATGAAGTATAACAGTGCTGGAACTGGCACGGCGCCTGTCCCAGCGTGGAGTGAAAAAAGCTGGAAAGCAGGCAGGGCGCATCCCAGGCCATTGCTCATCTCCTGCTTAGTCACTGGAACCCTGCAAGTCCCTGGGGTTGTGTCAAGTCCCCCAACCACGCGCATTAAAAACTAACCATACTTCCAGATCAGGCGAAGTTCAGTGCATGGTCTGTGTTAAGGCACTAAGAAAGACATTGCTCTTCAGCATCTGCTACTGCTTCCAGCTTCCTCCCTTCTTGGTTCTAAGGAGGAAGACACAGGAATAGCCTTTTGTACCCTGCAAACACCGAGTGCCCTCAAACCCCATTCACTTCTGTGCTATCTCCTCTATAGCAGAGAATGGGGACAAATCCTCAGATCCTGCCAGAGCAGGGCAGCCCCATAGTGAATGATCTGAGCCTGTTGTCCCAAGGTGCCCAGGAGCTGGAGGGTAGATGGGTTAACTCTAACAGCTACTTTTGAAGGGCCGAGTGCCCACGATCCGCTGGGGAGGTTTTACAGAGCTCATCCCTTATTCATCCCTTCCCAGCTGCAGCTCTTAGAGGAGAGAGTGATAATGTTCATGGTATTTTTCACTCCTTCCACGACAGTCAAGGCTGGACATCTGCTGTGCAGAGTCATCTCTGAGCTATTTGCAGTTATTTCACCATGTTGGGCACTGACCTGTGAAACCTGCCATGCAGTGAAAGCTTGGCCACATGCTGCTTTAAAAAAATGTGACTGCAAACACTGCTTTCCCATCCATCCCCACTTGTGCCTCATGTGTCATTCACACTGTATGTACCTGCTGAGGTTCTACCAGTGGGTCTATTTAAAATTTGTGTGAATCTTGCTTTCTTGTCCTGCAATGAACATGTTCCTTCATATCAGCTTTACTGTTGTAAGTGGCCTCCAGGTAATTGTGCTCTTTTAAGCCCTTGGTTATACTTGTTTCCACTTTCCCTGCTCACATCACTGCCTTTAGGTAAAAACTGTGCTGCAGGCAATGATGTAAGCATGGAAATTGCTGGCTTTACAGCTTGGCTACTCTGAAATACAGCTGGTAGCTTTCTGCAGGGGAAGATAATCTTATTACCATATCCCCTCATAACTATGAACAAACCTTGTGCTGAATCTTCCCCAAAAATTGCTCTCCTGAGTTTTAGTGAAATGTAACAAAAATATATCCTAGGCAGTGAGAGATCAATTGGAAAATACTCCACAGATACCTTTAGGCCCAGGAGACAAATTTAGGTAGAGCTGCCCGCCTGATTTGTAGAAATGGTGGTGCCCAGAGTGCAGAGCAGCTCATCTCCATGTTTATGCTGTCTTCAAGATTTCATGTCAAAGCTGGATGAGGTCAAGAGGGAAAAAGCTGTTATCTTGCTTATCTTCATTTGAATCAGTTAAGACTGTTTTTCCATGACAGCATCATCTGAAACTTCTCATATTTGAGTGACACCACCTTCAAGCAACTTGAGCTTTGATTCACAGACTATGTCCAGTGGGAAGATTTGTCAGTACTCCAGGTGCCTGTAAGGACTGACATTTCACTAAATCAGCAGGACCAAGGCATCAATGTGGTGGTAACACCTGCTGTAAAAGGCTTCTGGTTGCACTACAGCTTCCATAGCTCCAGTCTGTATTGTTCTCAGCAAAGTAAAGCCTTCAGACCACATGATATTTAGCATTGCTCATGATGCTCTCTTCATTGCTGCTGAGCTAATTCAAGCAGGGGGTTTGTTTGGAGTTAATTGTTTGCTGTTTGCAAACTAGTCAATGAGTGTTTAATTAGTTTCCTTTATTTAGACATGATCATGTAAATTAAAGGGATAGTCATTGAAAAGCTGCCTACAGCTAAGGACTCAGTAATTCATTCACCATTACTACTTCCTCTCATGATTTCTTTTTAACTGCATACATCATTTGTCTTTGTTTGGATTTGAGGCTCAGAGAAAGTTCTTCCAACTGATCTCCGCTTCTGTTCATCCACAACATCCGTAGCAACTGTGATGAAGTGCCCAAATTTGCTGAAGTCTTGACTCACTGCTGCTCTCCAATGAGGTGCAAGAAGCAAAAAAATTCTCATGGACTGTCTAGCAATTCAAGTAACCTCCACTGAGCAACCAGCCTTTGAGAGCTGCAGCTAGGTGTGCTGGATGCCAGTGTGTTCAAGCGTTTGGCATCAGCCAAATCTATGGGCTTTCTAACAGTGACAAGTTCAGGTGAAAGGGGTCACTGCTTTCACTGAAAATCTCCACAAAGTTCATACTGATTTTTTCTACTTCCCAAACAAATCCTACTCCTGATCAAGACAGGACATCCTCAGGGAGATCTATGTGTGCTCAGGGACATCCACATCCCTTTTGACGTCATGATAAGATACTGTCACCTTCACCTTTTAAGCTTCCAGAAATTGTGCAAGCATGAAACAAGCACTTGGTAATGATTAAAATGCCCTAACACTGTCTGCTCTCACCATGCTCCAGCCCCTACAAGCCAATGACTGTCTCTCCTGACTGACGTAGCCGACTTCAAAGCCATTAGAAGTCCTCTTTACAGAAGCATGATCTAGTGCAGGCAGGAGTATAGGTGAAGACAAATGCCAGTGTTTGCTGAAGCTGTTCCTAGAGTATTTATTCTTTTAAGGACTAGAGAGAATTATTACCAAGTGGGGCTGCTTGGGAAGTCAGCACTGTCAGTGCTCAGCTATCAGTCATGGGTGGATGGAGAGTGAGAAGGGTCAGGAGGGCCCTGGGTGTGCACGCATTGCTCAACACCAGCTGAACATTGGTGCACTGTTAATGCTGTCTGGGATGAAGCCAGGACATGAGGAGGATGTGGTGCAGTACTCAGTCAGGTTATAGCAGATCATTTTATGCATTTTGATGCCTTGGCAAAACAGTCTTGTGAACAGTGAAAAATTTGCAGCCCTTCTTTCTGTTTCATTGCGGGAATTTGAGAATAGGTTTCAAGATTACAAAAAAAATCATCAATTATTTGATAAATATGCAACTTCATTTTCAGTCAGTATAAATACATTACCTGCGAATTTTCAAATGAAATGTATAGAGTTCCAATCAGATATTCAACTCAAAAATCTGACCACATCTCTTTTCCAGGCTGTTATAAGCCCCTCTTACCAGAGGAATACCTCTTGCTTCACAGTCACACCTTATTTGTGTTATTTCTATTTGGCAGCACGTACATTTGTGAACAAATATTTTCAAGAATGAAGCACAGGAAGAGTAAAATTTCATCAAAATCTCAGATGAACAGCTTGAGAGCTCAGTAAGAGTCATCTTTCATCAAACTGAACTGATGCATTAGTTTCACAAAGTCAAATATCCCACTAGTTCTATGTTTTTGTTGCTCTTTTTAATGTTCAAATAAAAATGTTTTCTTATTAAAATACGTTTAGGTACTTACATATATAAGCTATATTATACACTTTATATGTGACCCAAGACGATTCCTCTTCACTCAGTGTGGCCCAGGCAAGCCAGGTTGGACCCCTGCCTTAGAGAACTGATGGGTTCCTGACCCTTGTTGAATAAGACTTGTCTTTTGGGAATGGAAAGACAGCTTCTGCACTGTGTATGTGAAGAGAATAGGACTGAAAGGGACCTGCATGATCCACGTCTGACCTCCTGTGCAGCCAAAGCAAAGGACTGTCCTGCTTCAGGGCTGAAGGGGATGTGCCCTGATATTGATGTCACTGTAGCATGCTGAAGTCGCATGAAATCTTCACTCAGGTGAACGATAGAAGATGTTTATTGCTGTATTCCCTCTTAGCAAGGGACAGAGGTCATGAGTGGAACAGAGAGCGAATTGAGATTTCAGGGAGTGAAAATGGTGCAGCTGGGCAGCCTCCAGGCTGTGGCTGTGTCAAGGGCAGTGTTTGATTGACTGTGCAGCTTGTAACAGCAGCTGGGAGAGAGGCTCAGAAAGCCAAAGCTCAGCAAAACAAGATGTACATTTAGGATTCCAGATGGACCCCGGCCTGTATGAAAATGTATTGATGACAAACCCCTGTTCAGCTGCAGATCCAACCAAAGAAACATTGGTGTCCAGTGCCCTCCAAGATTCTCCAGGATATCCTGCTGATTCTGCAGCTATCTTTCCAGAAAGTCACCTGAACACGCTGTGTTGGATCTGTCCTGGGTAGATGCCTTGCTCACCCCATGATTCTTGAAACAGGCCTGCACTTCTGTGTTGATGAACACATCACAGGAGAATCAGTCCCAAATTCTGAGTGAAGCAGATGTCTTGCTTGAAATCACCTGCTGATCAAAGTAGTTCTTCTGTATGTATCTACCTCTGTGCCCTCTTACCATCGCTGTTCCTCAGAGCTGCTCAAGGCCCTCCCTTCCTCCCTTTTTCATTACACACTGAGCTTCTTGGAAACTGCTGAGTGGTGTGAGAAGGAAGCTGAAATCAGAGCACGTCCTTTTCAGTGGCTACCATGACCTGATCATTTAACCTCTCTGTGCTTTGGGTCCTTTCAGGGAGACTGGAGATAAAGAAATGCAAGACTTCCCTATTCTTGAACTGCTGTTCATATTCTTGAACTGCTATGAAATCCTTGCAGAACCTTGCCAGCAGCTGTTGGAAAACTGCTAATCCATTTGGCTAATGGAGGTATTTACCTTAGCTCTGTGCAAGTCTTTTGTTTGTTGACCTTGTTGGAAATATCCAAGCAATGTTTGTCAGGACGGTATCTCTGATAACAGCAGATTTTATTCATGATTGCAATGGCGGCGTCCCGCAAGCAGGAGCGCCTATGGACACAACGTGACAGCCTTTAGGCCCTGTTTTCTCCCCCTTCTTTCCCCCACCCTCCTCCCCTGTTTCCCCACTGGCTGGGTACTCCAGGTTCACAATCTTACAGAAGGTTTACATTTGCTATTTACTTGTTAATTTATTTGTTATCTGGTGTCAGTCAGCAGCCGTCCTGTTGTTTCCAAGCTGTCTCGGTGCTCTCTTTCTATTGATATGGTCATTTTCTTTAAAGTCATCGTTAAACAAAGAGCACTGGGGGGATGATGCCAGCTGTTCCGATGTCTCTTCAGGCGCTTCCTCGGGCAAGCCATCACTGTTCTCCGGTTTGCTCTCGTGCAGGATGTTCTTTCAGTGTGTATGACAAAATATACATCTATACACACATATATATATATAATATATATAGTGTGCGTTCCTGGGAAGGTTCATCTAGAGGATAAGTAATGTCAACTTATCAGAGATCTTCCCAAGTTAAGCAGAAGGACTCCCAAAAAGAACTATGATAGCGGAGATCATGAAATAAAAATGATATTATCCAATTCTAATGCAGAAACAACGTTTGATTCCCACAGCCTTATTGGTGATAACAGCCAGAAGTGTTTCAGCTGCAGCTCTTGCGTATCTCTCTTCCTTTAATGAGAGCAAACGCATGATCACCTTTGCAGTTCATTCCCACCACAAGTAACTGATGAACCTGCTGGTCAGAGGCTTGTAGGAACATTTGGATGGAAATGACAGCTAAAAACTGTGAACTCATTTGGGAGCTAATTTACTTTCTGCTGATGTTGCAGCAAAACCCCGCCTCTCAGTGGCAGAGGCGTCATTTCTGTCGGACTGTGAGTGCACTCTCGTGTGTCTGAGAAACATAAATACGATATAAAACTCTCTCTGGAGCCCACATTTTTTGGGACGCTGGCATTTTATAAATGAACAGTGTGTGCATGCACAGCTCACAGTAAAACATTACATTCTGCATTGCAGCCTGGCCCAGGGAAGCAGATGAGACAGGGTCTTGGTAGTGAAATTCAAACAGATGGGAAACAGAAGAGTCAAGCAGATAACTTTGCAAAAGTCTGAATAAACAACTTCATGGGTCTTCAGAAATAAGGAAGGCGAATTGTCTGCAAGATGTGCAAGATGGGATTATTTGCATTTCAATGTCTTCTGTGAAACATTACCATTTTAGTAGTTAGTGTTTCTCCAAAGGACAGCTCACAAGTTTACCGTTTGAATGATCCATTGCTGCCATATCCACCTAAGCTACCGCTGTTGCTGCTGAACTATTTACTTGGTCTTATGTCCTAGGGCATTTCTAGGTGAACACCCCTGGATTTGATCTACATAAATTCAGAAATAGTCATAAATAGCCCCAGAAAGGTGATGGGCTTTCTTCCCATGAATGGGCAGTCCACAACTGGATCAATTCAGCCTGGCCTTGCAACCTGGAGGCTCAGGTGACCTGTGTCAGGAGCAGAGCATCGTCCCCATCCAGCTGAGCACAGCTGCACCACTGTGCAGTGTGACTGCATGTGACCCTGTCAAACATGGCACATTCAGCTTAGACCAGGAGACTCATTACCAAAACAGGATCCTAAATAATAGCTTTCTACTCCAACGATCATAAATATTTAGGGATTCACCCATGTCTGCTAAGTAATATCCCTGTAAACTGACCTTGACGGATCTCATTGAGTCAGTGCAGTAGAGCATAAACAGGGTAGTACACCATGTGCTAGTGTAAAGCTTTGTTAAATATGATACAAACATTTAATTAAAGTAAGCCAGAAAGGCAGTCCTGGTGAGGTAATGTAACACATTGCATGTGTTTTTGCTGATGCCTGATCCAGGCTCCCATTCATGTTTTCGGAACAGACCAGGTCACCCTGTGAAGATGCTAGCCCCATGCATGAAACCTAGGTATCAGAAGACACCTACGGGTGGATGTCTTGACACAGATGCCCTGATCTAGACCTGAATCCTACTGTGCATGCTGATGTCAGATGGCCATAAATAGGTGTATTGAACCCCTCGATGTCTGCTGGCTTCAAATTATAACATCCCATCCCATTATTGTATTTGTGGGATTGGTGCTGATATGCATCCCTACCGTACCCCTGGATTTCCAGAAGAAGAGCATCCAGACCAACCGTTTGTAGCAAATTGTATTCAGGATGAGTTTAGCCCCTTGCCAGTCATTTGCAATGCTAATCTTGCTGGAATGCATACACTAATAATGCGGAGTTAATGAGCTGTCTAAACTTGCTTAGGTCCCCTTCAAGGATGAAGTTTGCAGTAATAACAAAGGCTGAAGTGGTTCACAGGGTTAGAGGCAGTGATCGCTTGCCAAATCATGTCTTTTCTCATTGAGAAATCAGCAATAGTATGGGCAAATGAATCTTCAAAAAACTCCTGGCTCTCACTCCTCAGTTTCTTAGAACCTGATTGGAAGGCAGCAGCGTGCCTTGCTTTGATTTTCTTACCCTTCCTTCCAATTGTCTTGCCTGGAGAATTTGTTGTTTGTTGGTTTGTCAGGAAAAGATGCAGATGAGGCAGTTCTGTTTGCTTCATTGTTTGCACAGCTCAACACTGAGTGTTTCGACACAGATGCCACAAGGCTTTCCCTTGATTCAGTTCTCTTGTATTTGAATAATCCTGACTTGGGAAGGTCAGCATCTCGTGGAGCTCTCTAATTCTTATATGGTAAGGATCAATCAGTACACAAAAACCTTATCAGTCCTCTGGTAATCAGACGCTAGAAACCAATTTGTCCACCACTACTGTAGAGAATAAACACAACAAATGGACATAATGAATGCTGGCATGTGAAAGAGTATGCTCACACCATGCTCCTCATCTTCTCCCACTCAAATATGGTCATATCTTGGGAATCCTTTTCAAGGAATCTCTGTGTTGGTCATTTTGCTACCCCACTGATTTGGGAGTGAGTTTCTAAACAGGACAAAATCTGTGTCCTACCAGCAATTAGCAGGCATTGTCTGCTCAAACATATCAAGAGACTCCACTAAAAAAAAACCTGCAAAACAAACAGAAAAACCCACAGCAATCAAAAACTGAGTTATCAGCAGTAAATCATGATGTTGCAGATAGAAAGAAGCTCTGTTTGATGATGAACAAAATCAAGTTAGGTGACAGGAGGGAAGACAAACCAGAAAGAGCCTGTATGCACTGTATGCACTGTGACCAATGCCAGCTGCCAGATGAGCTGCACATTGCACCTCTGATTGGGTCCTGTGGGTGTCTGAGATGAAGTTGGGGCATCTCCAGGATATGTCACACTGGGATATTTTGGCTGAGAGATTTCAGGGGACTCAGCATGCCCCAGGTGGGATTTGTGGCTGATGCGGTGTGACTTGAGAATCACAGTCATTTCGAGGGAGCTAAAAGAGCAGCCGCTGACTGTTTGCTTGTCACGATAGCATATTGATTTACTGTGCCAATAACTCAGCAAGTATTATAGGAGACACGTGAGAAAGTATTCCTCTTTTTTGAAAAAAAAGGAAGAGGCAATAGAGAGCTTCTGTCTCCCAGTCGTAAACTTTAACTGTTCTTTGCTGTCACATGCCTACTTAAGAAGTTATTAATCCCATTAAATACTGAATAAAGACAGTATCTGCCAAAGGATATGAGCTGCTAATAAACTGTAATAACTAATTACAGTCACCCATTTATTTTCACTTCACTTTAAATTAAGTGTCTGGGCTACTTAATTGTGTACAGCAACTCCCTCCCTGCGCTGAGCAAATGTAGCAGACAGAGCCCAGGTCTGATGCTGGGAGCCTCCAGCACTAATTGCCTGGAGAGGCTTCACCGAATTAATTGCAAATGGTTGTTTAAAGTCCTTGAAATTTCCTTCCTCTCTGTTCTGAGCAGCCATGGAAAACAAGATTTGGAAGTGTGAAGGAGGCTATGGAGCAGCTTTGAGAAATGCACGCAGGGGGATTGCTTGGTTTTAAGAAGGCCCTGCTGGCGTCAACAGATGGGCCTGAGGTGCTCCTGGTTTGTCAGGATGATTCAGAGCTCCCAGAAGATGCTGTCAGCCCCTGGGAGTCTTCCTCTCCCTCATGGCTGAAGTTGTACCAAAGCAGCTTTGGGCATCAGCTGCTTACAGCTTAGGGAAGAGGACAGCCCTGCTAAATGCTGCCCACCAGCCTTTTTTCAGGGTTATTTACAGAAACCAGCCTGTTAATTGCCACCGGACGTGTGAAGGGAAGATTTGCTCTTGCTGCCCTCAGCTGATACATTTGCCCTATGGCTCCCTTGACCCAGAAGAGCCACTGTGGCTCAGGCTGAGCTATGCTGTAGGTAGATTTGTGCCTCATCTGGTTCCTAAATGATCTCATCTTGCCATTGGGGCTTCATGGAATGATTCTGGAGCTGTTCTTGTCACTCCAAACTTGTCTGTTTGCCACCAGTTCCTCTGACAAATTTGCCTTGGTGCTGGCAAAGTGCTTGATGCACTTCTTGGTGCTCTTCCTCTGAATCTCCTTCCTTCTGTCTGTAGATGTCTCTGTTCATGGCAGGGAATTGGACTAGATGGCCTTTAAGGGTCCCTTTCAATTCAGATGGTTCAATGATTCTACGAACCAACCCTTCCATATCCTTACCTTCTACTAGCACAATCAGATGAAGCTGTTTCCTCAGGAGTGTTATGGTAGCACCTTGGACAAAATCCCAGTTCCTAGGGAAGCAAACATTTTTCTTGTATGGATTTTTCATTTACAGAGATTACATCTCCCAGCTAAACTGCAGTACCACATAAAATAGGACTGTTTCTAAATACATCTGTCTGTGCAGTAAGGCAGCTGCTCCCTGGAAACACTGGCAGCACCCACTGCATTACCACAAGGTCCTGAAACTCCCCAAGACCCTGCAGCCTTTGGAGAGTGGGGATACGAGTTGAATGTCCTGTTAGTGATGGAGAGGCATCCCTGAGCTCATGGGATGGAGAGCTAGGTGGGTGACATTGCTGTTACGACACTTATGAAGAATCTGAGGAATGAAGAAGACAGAGTTGACCCTGGCAGAGATTGCATTTCTCCTCAATTGCTCTTTTCCCATGTTGAGCATGGCACCATAAGAACAGCACAGCATCAAAGGTGGAGATCACCAGGCCTCAGTGAGCAGAAAGCCTTTCTGCTTCCTTGTCACCTTGCGATCACCCTGAACTCATGGAAAAAAGTTAGGGTGAAGATAAAGTGTATTGAAGAAGTTCAAATATAGGTAACCCAGTTACAGTATGATAGCAGAGCTCTGGGAAGCCTCGTCCTCCATCAGGCAGCATTCGAGCTGTCAGAACATTTAACCAATATCACCCTGGGGGATCTGGCTTTTATGCAAGAACTCTTCATCCTAAAATTTCCTGCAGAAAAAAAAAAAAAAAAAAAATAGAAAGAAAAAAAGAAAAAAAGAAAAAAAAAATGATAGAGTCTAGGAACTTGTGTAATCTTCATACACAGCTGCTGTTAGTGTTCCTGTTTGAGATAAAGCCTTCTTCCTTCCCTCCCCATGGATTTCTGTGAATGATTCAGCCTGGAGTTCATTCCTCAAGGTGCTCAGAGCTCCTGAGCATGGAACATGGGGGAAATATGAATATCGTGGGGGGTGAGGCATGTCCCCCATGCTGCAGATGTCTGTGGTGTGGGTATGTCTGAGCACATTGCCTTTGACTCCCTTGGATTCACAAGAGTTGTGGACATTTCTAGGGTGTGATTAAATCGAAGGCATCAAAGGCTATTGGTTTGCATGTCCAGCTCTGCACCATGACTAAGTTCTAGCCTTGAGTTCTGTAGATGGTGCTTTGACAAGGGCACTGCTCATTCACATCAGAACACGGACACGAAAGCTGTATTTCTGGATTGATAGCACATTTGGCATGCATTACCTTTAATGTGGATTTTGAGGCATACCATGACAACATTACTCATCAAGATCAAGTGTGCTCCTTCCCCACAATATAACTTACGTCACAAAGCATTAGCTTGCTGCAAGTCCTAAATCATGGGCTATTTTTAAATGGAGAAAATAGAAAAGAGCACGAGTTCTGGCAAGATAAATGTAAAATCATAATAAGGCAGGCCAAGAAATATTTCTAAGAACAACTTTCTAATGGTATAAAAACCACTAATAAATCCTTTGAAACACGTCATCAGCAGGAGGACTGCCAGGGAAGCTACAAGGCCAGTGGATGAGTGAGGCATGAAAAGAGCAGCCCAAGGAAGATAAGGTGAGAACAGAAAAGCTAAATGAATTCTTCATATTGATGTTTGCTGTGAGGGAGCTTAGGGAAATTATATCAGTGGAACTTTTCTTTATGGGATGTGAACTGGAGGAACTGTCTCAAATTAATAGAATAGTTACCAATCCCCCTTGGGGTTTGCAAGTGGCAGGCTTCTGGATGAATATGATAAAAAGTAAAGGCATCCATATAGCTTATATCAGAGGATGTGATGCTTCACAGACCCACTAGCGCTCTTTAAAGGAGCAAAGGAGCACGCGGAGCAGGGCGACTTGGTTGATATGGTGTACATGGATTATCCAAAAACTTTTAACAAGATCAAGCAGAACTAGGCATTGAGCTAGGAAAATAAGCAGAACAGCAAGAAGGATTTTGAAAAGTAGCCCGTGATCTCCATAAGGGGCAAGATAAAACTGAAAGAAAGTCTTTCACCAGGAAAAGCAATGTCCTGGGAGGTACAGCAACACTGCTCTAGACTGGAAGTGGCATGAGAGTGATGAATAGGGCACAGTCCGTGTGTTTCTCGTAACCAAAACCCAAGAAGGAATCACTGGTAACATGTACCAGCCAGATTAAACTAAGAATAAGGAGATTATGCTTTCATTCAACTTAAACTCCAGAATGCTTTACTGTCAGGTGCTGTGGGCATCAAAATTGTGCTGGAATAAATGAAGCAATTAAAAAAAATAGAAGTTAAACAGCAATTTATATTCTCTCATTCAAAATCTCCCTAGGCTATGGACTGAAAGCAGTAGATAGAGAAAGAATTGTCCTGCATTTAAGGTGCATTCTGATTCTTTCTAGACATGGGATGCAAGATTAGATGGACCCATCTTCCAACCCAAAGCAGACTTCTCTCCTTGTCTTGCTCCACACCACTGATGGCTGAGTTGATGAATGTCAGCTGATCATGAAGGATCCACAGTCTTGGAAACCAGCCCTTAATGCTGCTTTTTCGAGATAAGTTTGCAGAATGTTTTTCTTAAGAGTGTGAGATTAATTCAGATTGCTGGAAAACTGAAGACTTTTTTTTTCACTAAGTCAAAACAACAACAGCTGGTAATTATTATGAAATCCACCCCAGATATCTGCTATGTGATCATCATCTTCATAGTTGGTGTATCTGGAGAGCAATGGAGACCTTCAGAGCTCTGTGTTCCACATGCTGCCCACCATCTTAATTTTGTGTATTAGATACATGATGCCCTGAATTTCTTCTGTAACAATCACTTTGATCTCACAGAAGTTGTTGCTGCTCCAATCTGAGCAGCTGATCCAAATTTTATGTGATGAGAATCATAGAATCATAGAACGGCCTGGGTTGAAAAGGACCACAATGATCATCAGTTCCAACCCCCTGCTGAGTGCAGGTCGCCAACCAGCAGCCCAGGCTGCCCAGAGCCACATCCAGCCTGGCCTTGAATGTCTGCAGGGATGGGGCATCCACAGCCTCCTTGGGCAACCTGTGCCAGTGCCTCACCACCCTCTGGGGGAAAACTTCCTCCTCATATCCAACCTAAACCTCCCTTCTTATAATTTAAAACCATTCTCCCTTGTCTTGTCACTGTCCACCCTTCTAAACAGTTGAGATCTATGTAGAAAGATGTACCTGCAGTATTCCCTGTCTCTGGCACACTATGGTAAGGAAATTCACAAGTGCCTCCTGCTGCTTCCTGCAGCAGATCAGAATCCTCTGGCGAAATCTGAATGTTGTGGGTAGGAGTGAAGTTTAGCATAAGAACTCAGCTAATTACATGTGGACGTAGGGTATGTGCCAAAGAAAACTGGGACTTCTGATTCAGTTCTTGATTCCTATGAGGAGAGAAAATCAGTATTTTGGTCAGGTGCCCCTGTTTTAGTACAACTGAAACAAACCTCAGTTCAAGCCCCTTTTTCATCAGCTTTACAGTACAATCCACAGACAGGTGTCTGTGGAAATAAACAGCAGAATGATGAAAGCTAAAATGCAGCACGACTAGAGCCTCCTGGTGGGTAGATGCTATGATGTGAGTACTTGCATTCACTTTACCTACATTAGTGAAAAGAAATGCTATGCTACAGTGATTGCAGAATCATTCTATACTGCGTTCATTAATTAATTAAGAGGTCAAGATGATTTGCCTTGGTGGCATTTAAGGCCAGGTCGGGTGGGATCTGGGGCAGCCTGATATAGCAACTGGCAACTCTGCCCATGGCAGGGGGTTTAAAAGAAGAAAGGAAGACTGTCTGGAAAAGAAGGTCCTGCTGAAGTGGCAATTCCCACTCTGCTGGGTGGGGTTGAACACCTTCACCTGGGCTGGTGATCACCAGTGGATCACTGGCTCCTTCAAAGAGAAATTTTAGCAGAAGGTGGTGTGAGGGAGGGAGAGCATCGGGCCCACGCATAAAAGCTTGCACGTGGCCAGATTTAACTTTTTGTGGATGTTGAATTGCTTGCTGCTTGGGAAGGAGCCAGGTTTTGATTGAGAGATAAAGTAGTTCAAATCTGTCAATAATTTACTGTCACTTGATTAAGGGTTTCTTAACGAATTAACACTTGATAGTACCTAAGGTGCAGGGTTTTTCATGGGAAGAGGCTGATGCAGTGACACTGGCCATTAAGTCTGCCTGCCCAAAGAGGACCCCTCATGTCCAGCTCAGCTTTAACAACACTGTGGGAACTATTTCCCAAACCCCATTAAGTTGCTGTTGGCATGAACCCTTTGTGCCTTCCTGAGCCAGGCAATGGGTTTGCTAAGTCAGAGCTGTACATAGAGACAACAGGGGTAGCTTTGGTGTCCCTTTGGCTTGTTTCCTTCCATCTCTTTCTAAACCTGCAATGTGGCAATGGTCTTGAGTTACACCAAGGGAGGTTCAGGTGGGATATTAGGAAAAATTTCTTCTCAGAAAGAGTGGTGACGCACTGGCACAGGCTGCGCAGGGAGGTGATGGAGTAACTGTCCCTGGAGGTGTTCAAGGAACAGGGAGATGTGGCACTTAAGGATGTGGTCAGTGGCCATGGTGGGGATGGGTTGATGGCTGGACTTGACATGTCTTTTCCAACCTTAATGATTCTGTGATTCTGTGATCTTTAGTGTCCCCTCCAACCTAAGCCATCCTATGATTTCATGAGTTGTTTCTTTGTTTTGCTTTTGGCAGCCACCACAGATTTTCTGCAAGGACCCAAGCTTTACTTTCCATTGCATGAAGTACCTACATCTTCAGGATCTTAAGCGTGTCCTGAACTTGTCTCTTACAATCTTCAGCTAATGGCCCCAAGCTTCTTTACTGTAGACAAGGAAATCTGTTCTTGCCTGTTTTCTCTGGGTAGATCGGGGATTTTGAGCCACCTGCTGCAGCTGACACTTTTACAGCTACTTGAATGTTATAGGCATTGAAGTCATTCTGCACCTTTCATCTCAATTGCTCCTTGAACATCTTCTAGTTCTGGCTTAGCCTTTCTGATTGTTATGTGATTCCATATTTCAGTAAGAGCTCTTTCCTATGCCACAGTGGGCAGCACAGAGCTCATCATTTTACCTGTGAAGTTTGCACTACTTTTCCTCAAGCAGAATCCTCTGCAGCGATTCACACAGAATTTTAGAACTGCAGAATGGTTTGAATTGGAAGAGACCCTTAAAGGCCATCTGGTTCAACTCCCTGCACTGAACAGGGACACCCACAGCTCCATCAGTGCTCAGAGCCACGTCCTGCCTGACCTAGAATGTCTCCAGAGATGGGGCTCCCACCAACTTGTCCCAGTGCCACATCACCCTTCACTGACTGGTTTTCAAGTCCTTCTTTAATTCTTTCTGTTCAGTCTTTGTTCATCGCACTAAAAAAAAAAAAAAGGATATTGTCATCAGCAAATATTACTTGGTTTTTTTTGAGTTATATGGAAATATGTTAAAACTTGGATGGATAAGGAACCAAGCCCAGATTTCATGAAACTTATGGGGAAATCAGCACTCTGTGCCTAGAAGCAGGGCTGTCTGGGGAAATTTTTTATCTCCTGTATCCATTGCCAGGAAGGCCCTACTAAGTCAAAATGAAGAAGTCTCTGTAGTGATGCGATAATATACAGATTCAGTGATATGTGGGGTAAATATGATCCTGGTTCAGATGTGAATCTTTTGCAGGAGATAGCAATGTCCTCTACCTTTTCCAATCCTTCAGACCATATCCTGGCTGCTCTGACAGCCTTTGTTTGGCTGCATTTGATAAAAGCCATTTCACATTCAAAAACTTAATTTGATGTATTTCATGTGTGTAAAAGTGGAACACTTCATTAAAATCAATCTCTGGTACAGAGGGTTTGAAACAAACAGTGGGTGGGATGTTACAGGAATCAATTACTCTCCTTTGTCAGTGAGGGCAGAGCAGGGAGCGGTGGGTTTGCTCAGCGACGGTGAGGATTCACAATACGGATTATGAAAGCCCCTCCAGCTGGCTCCTCCATGAAACAAGCTGTCAGCGGAGGTTTTAGTGACAAGGGAAGCTCAAAAAGTGGAGCTGATTGAAAACAGGGAGGTTTTCCCAGGGGAAATCTCTAAGTGAGACAAAATTGTCAAATGCTCTGCATTTAAGTTTCCAGGCAACAGCTGGAAACCAAACCAGCGTTTTCATTTTGGAGCAGGGTGTACTTTAACTGTGTTTTCAAACTGAAAAGTTCAGTTTTTGTATTGCCTGCTGCATGTTTCCCATAAAAGCCACAGAAACAACTGGGAAAGCAATTTATAGAAATAAAAACTTTATGAGGTGTTCCCAGTGACTTTTCTCCATTGCTGTGTTCCAGGTGTACTTTCTCTGTGCAAGAAGGGCTTTCTGCACATCGTCACAGTCATAGAAAGTAGAGGCATCCCCTCCCTGTTTCCAGTTAAAAAAAGCAAAATGGAAGATCTGGAGAAAAAAACAAAAATCATGAAATATCCTGCTTGGTTTCTCCCCATCAACATTTTCAAATTAGAATACATAGAATGGAAATTTTCATTAGTCGCGGTGTCTGGAGAAATTGTTTGTAATAAATCCTCCAAACTGGGATAACAAAACCCATAAACAACCAGAAGCCATTTTACACCAATAAAATCCCATCTGTACAAAAGAGCTGGGCCTATGAAAGCAGAGGAATGCCCAGCAGGGCATAGATTTGAAAATAAATACCAACCTCATCATGAATTGCTGCTACTGTCAAACCCTTGAAGTGTGGGCACCCCACTCTGTGTTCCCAGTGCCAAGGAGGAAGTCCAGGCTGCAGCAGCTGTGTTTGTTGGTGAATCGAGTGGCCCAGAGAGACCTGCTGAGCCTGGAGCTGAACAAAGGCAGCAGGAGACCATGGCTGGTCTATTAAAGTGCTGTCGTACCATTTGCCCCAGCCTCGTTTCACTTTCACGCCACCTTCAGTGCCTTGCAAACACATTTTGGCAGCTCTGCTCTCCCTCTTTCAGCTCTTCACATCCTTTTCCCTATTCTGGTCTTTCTGCTGCTTTGGTTTCCCCCACTAAGCCATCCTGTCCAGCATGCTCCCCCCTTTCCCACTGAACACATGAGCTCCCACAGGTCAGTCTCCTTTCTTCTCCCTTTTCCCGACACATTCCCCTGCAGCTGACGCCTGTATGCTGAATGCCAGCCCTTCCTCCCACCCTTCACCTCCTCCCCATGAGTTGTGCATGTAGCAAACAGCAGATTTTTCTCCCCCTGCAGTGTGTGGGGGCTCACTGGTTCTGTATGCTTTTTGCTGGTGATAGTACCAAGGCATGTGAGCACATCTTCCTCTCACTCCTCACTTGCTGGACACACATTGACCACAGCAGGCTGTCCTGGGTCAGCAGCCACATCCTTGGGACATTTACTCTTTTAAGTGAAGAGGTTTTTGTCTTCCACAGAGGGGGTTCTGATGTTTTCATTTCGGACTAAGTATTCAGCTCTAATAGCTGCAGAAAAATTACTAACTCTGAGCTTGACAGTATCACCCTGGGACTGTAATTATGATGTTCAGAAACAAAGCGGTAGGCAGCACAAACTGCTGTGATACTGTGCTTTGCTTTTCCCTGTCAGGACTGCTGCTGCTGTAGCTCAGCTAGTGCTAACTGGGCCATGCTGGGGAAAATCCACACTGTGCCGAGGGCCTGTGGGAACCTCACGAAGCACAGTCAGGGACATTTCCAGTAAAGCAGGATATGTAATCCAGAGACCCTGCTGTCCTTTGCACAAAAGACATGGATGCAGTTGTCTTAGGACCTTTCCTCCATCTGGAGAGGACATAGCTGGATCTGCTTTCTTTGCAACTGCAGAGTTCACCATGGTCCTGGGATCATAAGCTCTACTTGCCCTGTGGGAAGAGTCATTCTTGTAAGAGCTGTGTGGGATTTAGTGGAAATTGTCCTGAAAACCAGATAATGAATTCCTGTAGCAGCTGTAGGCTGGGCACTCCCCAAGATGAAACCAGTGGGATTTGGGATCCTGGTCACCTTCTGTGGATGTGAAATTTTGTCATTTCTGAATCATTCAGGTTGGAAGGACCTCTTGAGATCATCAAGTAAATCCTTCCCCACTCCTCTGCTACAGCAGAGCCAGCTCCAGCAGGACGCCCAGGGCTGTGTCCAGTTGGGTTTTGATTATATCCACAGGCAGAGTCTCCACCATCACTCTGGGAAACCTTTTCTAGTGTTCAACCATCCTGACAGTAAAACAGAATTCATGTTGAATTGATGTGTGTTGTGCCCATTATCTCCTGCTCTGTCAGTGGGCACTGCTGAGAAGAGTCAGGGTACCACTCCTCACTCCATCCAGCATTCATGTACATTGAAAATATGCCCCTAAAAGTTCTCTTCTCCAAGATGAGCAGTCCCAGCTCTCTAGCCTCTCTTTATATGAAAGATGCTCTAGTCCTTTGATCATCTCTGTGACCCTGGGCCATAATCAAAAGAAATCATCTCACCCAAACTGCTGAGCTCTTTTCTGAACTCAAAATAAAGAGGAAAAGAGGGTCAGAACAAAGCCCTGAGTAGAATACTCAGGGAAAAACCGATACCATCTCACATTTCAGTCATCTTTCCTTGGTCAGTTCACTAGGTCACTGGTGCAGGACATTATGCTGTGATTTTCTCTCTAGGCTCTGGCTGAGGATCTACTTGTTCTCAAGCAAGGGGAACATATAACTGCATGCTTGTCAGTCCTTTTCTTTTAATACCTTTCTGTAGCGTGGTTGGAGATTTGATATCCTACTGATCTGCAAATAATAGCTCATTATCATTCCCCAAGCTCTGAAAAAAGCTTTAGTGAAACTCAAACATTATAAGTTGGGGGAAAAGTCTGCTCATCTACCAAATGTGAAAGCAATCTCCTTATTGCTCAGGTTATCCCAGTTCTCTTCTTCAGGTTCTCAGTGTCTGGAGCTGCTTGTCTTTGCAGGTCTCTTTTTCTTGTAGCAATAACTCCCCACCACATGTTCCCCCATTGGTTCTTCTTTCAAGCTGTACTTGCTAACCATAAAGGTACATTTCTGGAGAGGAAATGATGATTCTTCTCTCTATGGATTTGGAACGATTTGTTTACCAAGTGAAAGACAAAGAAATCCAGGGAATGAGGTGGGAACCCAGAGCTCCCTTTCCTTTGTGTCTTAATGTCAGCTCCACATAGCGATCTGAAAATGCCTCTCCTTGCTTTCTGTTTCTGTACTTGAATCCTTTCCTTCAGATCTTCCAGCATGGTTATGTCCATCTGTGCCACCCCACAGCTCAGTGGGTCCAAGGAGGGCACCTGCTTACCTGGTGCTGTGGTACCCAGTGGGTGGTTAGACTGAAGGTGAGTGATGATGGAAACCCTCCTGCCTTTGCTGTGGTTGGAGCAAGACTGCTCCCATCACAAGAGGATCTGTCTGAGGTTGGAAGACCTGAGGCTGCAGCACAATTATAGCCTTTCTGAAAGCTTAATTCTCTGAGTGGAAAATGCAACAGCCTCCAACGTGGAAAACATTTGGGCCAATCTCTACTCAGAAAGGTTCCTTCCTACAACAGTACATAGCTTTATATGGCCTGGTGCTACTTCATGTCCCTGACATGAGTCCACATTTCTTCTCTCATCTAAGAAGAATTGCACCAACACCTCTCTGCTCAATCCTCTTGGAGTCATTTGTTGAGTACGAAACCAAAATGTCAGAATCCTGGAAGTCATTAATTTGATTCTAGTTCTGAATTAGTTTGACACTGCAGGTAGCTGGTTCTCTCTCTCCTGATGCAGAACCTCGTTCTGACTGCCCTTCTGCCTGATGAGGATAAGCAGCACCTCATGTCCTCCTGAGCCTCTGCCTGGACCATCAGAAGGGGATGTCCAAGCACGAGCAGAGGAGTTTTGTATCAGTGTGGGAAAACAGAAGGAGCAGATAAACAAAGCAAACTGTGTTTGCGTGCTTGCTGCGAGGAGAGCATGTTTCCTTCAAGGCCCTGAGCAGGCTCCCAGCAGGGCCCAGAACTGAGATTATCTTCAGTTTTGTTTTCAGTTTATCTTCAAGATTATCTTTTTTTTTTTTTTCCCTCTAAGATTTATTTTGGAAAAGAGCCGTAAGCCCCAGTGGTTCCAATGGAGGGACTGGTCACACTGTGAGGTCCCCTCTGGGCCCATGTTCCTTTTTCCTCTTAGTGTATAATGCTCTGCATGGTGTTAATGAGCCCCCATTTAACTGAGCGATTTGTATTTCTTAATTAATCAATGGTGTCACATTTCCCTCCTCTATGGTCATTTGAAGAGTGCTCTTTTTTTGTAATACTGCTTGTCCTGCCGTCAGTGCAAATGGCATAAGATCTCCCAGCATTTGTTCTTCCACCTCAGGTCCCTAAATTTGCTCATGAGATGAAAACAAACATTCCAAATGCCACAAAACAGGTTGTATTCCCAAATCTCTGCTCCCCACACTGCTTCCCAGCTGTTCCACTTCCTTCTCTCACTTCAAGCCGTTCCCAGTCTCTCCTCAGACAACAATGGTGCTGGCCCTGATGGCAGGAGGTAGCTCAGCCCTCATGGATTGAGCTGCCAGACCAAATAAAGATGAACTTTGCCTTAAAACAACAGGCAAAGCCCTTCATCTTCATTTCTGCATAACTCCTTGGTTTAATCACATTTCACTTCCACAGATGGAGTTGATAGCTCTCTCAAACAGTGTAAAACAAAATAAGACCAGCAATAGAAATAACTGGTCTAATCTTGTTCCTGCAGGCAGTGCTGGCAAAGAGATAATTTTGTTGTTGTTCCTTGTGATAGATGCTCTGATCTTATAGTGATGGCTGACTCTGGGATCTGTGCATCTAGAGATGCAAATTGGCTGACAAGAGCACAAGTAGCAACAGCCCTTAACCCCGTCCTGCTCCAGCCACCACGATTCCCATCATCCTCAGGGAGATGGGATGTGGCAAGAGGCAACGCTGCCCTCACCTGCTCCTATCTGAGGGGTTTCTGGGGGCAGAGCTGGGGCTGAGCTTGCAGTGGTTGTAGTGTTCGGACATGGGCTGCACTCACAGTACACTCACATCATCTTTGATGCCTGCACAGCAGACGTGGAAAGGATTTAAAGCAAAACTCCCTCTGTGCACATTCATCACGGCTTACTTGTAAATTCCATAGAAGCATAGAACCATAGACTCATTAAGGTTGGAAGAGATCTCTAAGATCACCCAGTCCAACCATCCACATACCACCTCCACTGCCCATGTAACCACATCCTTAGTACATCCACCCTTTCCTTGAACACTTCTGGGGGTTCTGACTCCCTGTGCAGCCTGTGCCAGTGCCCCACCACACTTACTGAGATGAAATTCTTCCTAATCACCATTGGTGTGACTTGATGCCGTCACCTCTAATTTATTACCTGGAAGAAGATGCCAACCCCCACTTCATTACAGCCTCCTGTCAAGAGAAGAAATTTGTAGAAAGCAAGAAGTTCTTCTCCCTTATGATAAGGCCTCCTCTGTTTCAGACTAAAATTCCAGTTTCCTCACCATCCCTCATAAGAATTATGTTCCAGACCCTTCCCTAGCTAGGAAGTCATGGAGAAACAACCAAAAATGTTTAAATTTGGTGGAAATACATCAGCTTCTGTTAATTTACCTGAAGCAAGTAAAGTAGAGAAAGGCAACAGCCACCAGGAGCAGGTGACCCCACAGAGCAGGCTGGTGTGAGAACAAGTTGGGGGGTATTCCTACAGCCAAGCAGCAGGACTGGGTCACACTGGTCCCTAAACCTCCCAGTGGGCATTTTCCATCCTCCCCCCCTGATTCCCCGGGAGAACAAATGCTGAAAAATTGTGTGAACAAATCAATGAGGTTTGGAAAAGGAGATATCAAATCCTGTGTAGTGTGGATCATATCAAGCATTGAGGCTTGAGGTATAAAAAAATGGTAAAACATTCCTTTGTCCTGAATAAAGGGGATTTCTGTTTGAAGGTCTGCTCTGTGAGAAAATCTATGAAAAACGATCACTTTCAGGTAGAAATGACATCGTTTTTTGGTGAGCAGTGCAAAGAGACACAAACGTTTAACCAAGCACTGGGAATCTGTGAAAGAGGGGAATTGAGACCCTAGAAGGGGCTGATACCAAATGCTCACCATCAGAAGAAGATGAACACACCAAACACATAAAAATACGGACATGTGTGTGTTTACAGAATGTAAACAGTTATATATATATTTATATATTTGTTTTAAATAGCCTCATAACCTCATGGTAAACGCAGACATTTCAAGAGGAAATGTGCTCGTGATAGACAGGGTGAGAGGCAATACCGCTGGTATTTCAACCAGCACACTGTAAAAGACCAAAATATGTGCACTTTGAAAAAACTTGTTTTCTTCCTTTCCAGTTTCCATTCCCCATGTGCATTACACCAGAGGTAATTTTTTCCCTGAGGTTTTTCTAATGGCCATCCTCATGGCCTGCTTTTGTCACCCGGCCCAGCGGCATCACCAAAGCAGGCTCCATAGATGCACCCACTGATGGACTTAATTCTGCCATATAAAAAGGTTGCAGCAGGCATGGGAATGCTATTCTTTTTTGTGACAGAGAGAACAATGCCTGTTTCAGAATCATAGCATTGCATAGTGCTCAGAAAAATAAATATAGGGTTTTCTGCCAGGTTCACCTGAGGCTGCTAAGCTCCAGTTGAAAGCCAAGCGTCTTCTCCCAGCCATGCATATGCAGCAGTGCTGGAGCCAAAGGTCCTTCCTGTCTGTGAACAAGTTCTCTCCAAAGGCTCAGAGCATTGCTCCACTTCTGCTAAACCTCTGCCCTGCTGGCAGAGAAAGCTCTAACCAGGAGAAATGGCTGGAATAGCTGATGGGAGAAACTTGTGTGACCTCGCTGAGAAACAACAGGATGACTCTGCTTGCTCCAGCATCCCTTGCCCTGCTCCCTTCCAGCCAGGGTGAGCACTTTCTGCTCCCTACCAGAAACTCTGCTCACTTGTGAGCTTGTGTGCCTACATTACAGCACTGTTATTGCTGCTGTCTTTTGAGTGTGACAGCCCATGGAGATGTGTAACAATCAGCCTATGGCTGGAAGCTCACCTGGGCTCAAGGCAAAGTCTGTTTTGTGTAGGGCTGTGCCCCATATGAGTCTGTCCCACTGCCACTGCTGGTCAAAGTAGCTTTGCTCCTCCTTGATGAGGGCAAAAGGAACTGTAGAAACTGAGCTTTGATGGGAGAAGTTCAGTTCTTAGACAGCAGCAGTAGGGAGCAGAACTCAGGATGACTTCCAAGGAAATGAACTTGCTCAGAGGTATTTCAAAGAATCTGATCACTATTCAACGTAATATTAAGCAAAACAGCTTTAGGATTGGAACAACTGTGCCTTGACAAGCAACGCTTATTGCAGTGAGTCAAAGTAATGCACTTGAGACAAAATGTGTTTGCCTCATGGCAGCAGGTAGTGAACTTCTGGGGAACGGAGTGATTCATAGCCTTGCATCCACTTGAGGATGATAAAAATCTTCAGTGTAACAAAGCCCTCCTTAGAAGTTAGTCTGTCTTTAATCGCCATCCCTGGCAAAAACGCTCAGTGAGAAATACAGCCACCTTTTTAGCTGAAAATGTTATGGGCCTTTAAATAGGAATGAAGATGAATAAGGCAAGGCTGCTGGCTTTATTGAGCTTATTTGCTGTATTTAGAAACAAAAATCCTGAGCCGTGGAAAATCGGTAAATATCTCACACTCCTCACAGCACAGAGGAATCAGGATGCCAGCTCACTTTGCATCTGAAGAGCTGCAGCTGAGCTTCCCCAGAGCCTGGCAGACCCTTCCCAACCAGCAGGCTCCTCAAGGACAACCTTTGCCCTCCGGCCGTGTGTTATGGCCATCTGGGCAAGCTGTCCTTATCGACAAGAAGGGCAAAAGAGAAAGCAGAAGCTCACAGCTGGGAGCATCTTGGTGATACGCCAGGGAAAATGTCACAGAGCAGGATCTCTCCTGGAGAACTGGGCAGGGCTGGGTGCATCAGACAGGGCTTGAGGCAGGGACTGTGTCAGCACTGCATGGCTTGGAGCATCGCAGTGGGCAGGGGGACCACAAGGCTCCTTTCTTGCAGTGAGGATGGGAAAACTCAAACTGTCAGACTGATGTTAGTGTGCCCAAGTGCCAGGATCAGAGTGCTCATCTAGGGGCAGCAGTGATGAGCTTGTGGGCTGATGTCCCTGGCAAAGCCAGTGGCCCTGGATGGGTGGGAGAAAACAGGCACATACCCAGATTCTTATTTGTCCCTGTTAAAAGCAGCTTCAATCCAGAATCTGAGAAACAGTGTGAGCAGGGAGCTGAGTCCATCTTATCTGATGCTCTCAGTGAGGTTCATTGCCATGGCTCCATACTACTCCATTCTACACAGCCTTAGGGGCATTGCAAGCCGGGGATGCTGACACCCCAGGTATCTTTGATGCTGATAGCTCTCGCACTTCATCATCTTTGCCTCCTTTCCATTTGCATCATTCCCTTTTATCGTCTCCTCTGTGCCTTCAGCCAGGTGTGCATTTATGCAAGACAGCTGCGTGCTGGCAGCAGACTGTGCAGCCCATTCCCATGCATGGAATTGCTGATTTAGGAGACCTGTATGCTCCCTGTGCCAGCACAAAGCAGATCCTCAGGGTCCCACAGCCCTTCTCACATTACCTCACTCCCACAGTGCAGAGGAGCTCAACATCAGTGACCCACAGTGCTGCTAGCACAGGGGAAGGAATAGTTGAATAGTTACATAGAGAAGCTTGAGGACATGTTGTTCCAATACACTGGGACTGAACACACTAATCAAGGGAGTGTTGAGTGCTAATTAAACCAGGAACTATGCAAATGCTTATAACATAAGCTCCTACTTCCTCTTTCTAACTGAGCAGCCTGGAAATTTTCAGAGAGCAAAAAAAAAAAAAAAAAAAAAAAAGAGGATCCCAGAATGCTTAAATCACACTCTTGAGTGCATGGTGGGTATGCCATTGGACTCTAAGGGACATTTACAACTTCCATAACTTCAGTACATCAGTTAGATCAGGAAAACCTGTGCCCAGAGTGAGAAATGCTGTTCTTAAGCCTGTGCAATAGGGATAGTCTTAGAAATGTGACGTGCCTCTTTTTTTCTCAGGCTTTGGGATGCTCTGCTCTATTACCTCTAAAGGTCTTCTCAGGCCACACAGCTAGGGAGAGGGAATTTTAGCTATTGTGATACAGAAAGGCAGCCTGACCTTGGGAAAGAGATCCAGGGGTGAAGGAGTGAAGAGGAGAGCCCACATCTGGTACTCCAACCCCAAAACCCCAGAAGGAAGGAGAGCAGAGTTCTAGAGCTCCAGTGGCCCATGGAACGAATGCCAAATGCACTAGGGTGGCTCATATTCAGACATTTTTCCTGACTCTTTTTAATTTTCAATTTCATGACAAATTCATACGGGTTGTAGCCACTGTTTATAGCTTGGAAGCAAAGCAAGAACAAGAATTACACAGCACAGGCTGAAGTTTCCCTGCTGCCTGCTGTTGGAGGCACGTGGCTGTGGCTGCCAGGAATGTCTTTGCTACAGACAGAGACAGTGGGAGAAATTGCCATTTCCCATAGGCTCAGTTTGCAGAAAAGCCCTTCTTCCCCTTTTCCTTCCCAGCTTCTCCTCAAAAGACAATGTAGACTTTGAATGATGAAGACAATGCAGTGTGTTACTCAATTATCCTGTATCCCATTGATACAACTCTAGCCATGAGTGCAGAGTGCACAGCCTCCCGTGTCCCATAGATTAACACAGTGTGCATTGCATTTGCTGGGAAGAAGATTAGGGAATTGAGGGAGATGGAGGAGCCAGCTTTTATTTAATCTAATGGATGTTCTGTCTGATTTCCTGCAGGCTCTTTTGATTTTCAGTAAGCAGGCAATAGAGATGAGCTGTTTTTTTAAAGGCTTGTCGACACAACCCCTGATAAATAAAGATGAGCTGCAACAAGCAAGTATTCTCTGTGAAACAAAGCAGATGATACCCTAGGATCATTTGGCCAGAGGCACAGAGCAGGGAGGGTTTGACAGGGAAGAATTAACATGCAGAGCTGGAATCTAATATTTCCAACCATAATAAGCAACAGGAAGATTGTGAAGAGCCGTAGAAAAACAACTTGAAATGCAAACGCAGCGAGGATGTGAGCATGCCAGGATACATCTGTTCTACGTCTCTGAGTGATATGGCACTGTTTGGTGGCTTCCTTCTCCCAAGCCAGAAGCTGTAGGGAGCAAAGCAGCAGGACGTCAGGAGAAAACACTGAATATAAACTCTCATCTTCCCTAGGAGGGGCCAGTGTTGGGCATTTCCCACTCTCTGAAGTGCCTGTGTCCAGGATACCCTGCTCCCAGAACTGGCTTCTGTTCCTTCTGCCCCCCTGCAGTGGTGCAGTATCCTCATGGATGCTGGCAGGCCATTCATAGAAGGGGACAGATTACTTTATAAGCTCACTGGCCACGTGGGAGGGGTCTGAATGTTCCATATTGGCCCAATATCCACGTGACATCTGTTGGAGGAGGAGTTAGAAAAGCTACACCAAGACTTTACCAACCCTTCCAAATCACACACACATCCTGTAGGCAACATCTCAGTCTCATTACTCCTCCTGTGCCAGGCCTTTGCATGACATCCACCATGGATGTGATCGTCCTCTCTGTCTCTAGAAAATCTCTCTTGCTGGGTTCCTGTCTTTCCTATTAATGAGATCAGCATTCACTGACACATTCCATTGCCCTGTGACTGTGTGACTCTCCATCACTAGCTGACTTAGGCCTCTTGCCCCATCCACACGTGGGAGACTCCTCATTAAAGCACAGTTACTGGTGTGACTTGTACCTGTCTGTGCTGGCAGGGCTCTGACAAGGATTTCATACGACATGACAGGTTTCAGAACAAGGAGCTCTCCCAGTCACTCCTATCTGTCCCATGTCTCCTGCCATTGCTCCTCACTGTTATCCCCATCAGTGCTGAAGACCTGTAAAGCTGTACCTGCGTTCTCCTGAGCATCTCCCCCTGCAGCATCAGCTCATGGTGCTCTCACACTGACAGGCAGGCCATGGTGCTTCCCAGCAGAAGCTTTCTGTAGTGCTGAATAAACCTGTGGATTTTGGGGAGGGCAAATAAACCACGTGAAACCTGGAAAAGTCTGGGGAAAATAACAACTTCAGGATTCTGTCCTAGGGGCGAGAGGTGGGGACAGGGATGGCTGTAGGAAGCCCCAGGCTCCTCTGGTTCCTGCCAGGTCCATGTGTGCGGTGTGCGAGGGCCCACCCAGCTGACCCAGTTTGGCAAGGGAGCCCAGCAGATTTTGCCGCAGCTCTTGAAAATGTTCCTGTCCCTTCAGTGTCCCTGCGGCACGGGGTGGGCTGGACATCACTGCTGCTGACACTTCAGCCTGGCACTCAGTGCAAACTTGCGTCCATCAGCAGCTTCATCAAGTAGGTTGAGGTGAATCGGGGTCACTGCGACATCGATGTTTCTCTCCTTCCTTCCATTCACTATGCTCCAGTCAGCACTGACTTATGGCAGGGCAGAGGGGCAGATACCTGGCCCTGTAACAGCCTTTAATATGCAGCATGGAGGGATATAGGGACATCTACATTTAAGGCACTGTGATAAGGTAGGCAGATAAGGAGCATCTAGAGCCAGACAGGAGGGTAAATGGGCAGGGCAGGAAGAAAACGAAACTTTGAAGTGCATATGGGTGCAAACCGAGCTAGGTAATGGCAAGGCAGATAAATATCTCATGTGTTGAACACCTGACACAAGAGTCTGACTATAATCCCAGCTTATTACACACATCTGTTCATTCCCCACAGGAATTCAGTCTTCCCACTGAACGCCCTTCTGTCCACTGCAAGACATAAAAGAATGGCAATCACAGATGCCCAGGGAGGTTGTGAGTGCCCCATCCCTGGATGGGGCAAGCTGGACGGGGCCCTGGGCAGCCTGAACTGCGGGGTGGCAACCCTTGGCAGGAGGCTGGAATAAGGTGATCTTTAAGGTCCCCTCCAACCCAGGCCATTCTGTGATGATTCCTTTCAACTGGTCTCAGTCCCTCTCTTGTAGGAAGCGTGCTGAGGTGGGAACCCACAAGCAATGGGTCAGCTGTGGATGCAATCAGTTTAGCATTATGCACTGTGCTTTGTTCTACTGAGGCTGCTTTTAAACTTCTTCTAAGGGTCAAGGGAGCAATTTTTGATTTATGAAATAATATTTCTTTCCGTTTCTAAAGTAAATATTTGGTGTCTGCTAAAGTTGACTCTAATTCATATCTTGCTGCAGGGTAGGCTCTGTAATAATGTCACTGCGCTTGTGATAACAGACAATAGCTTTGTTATAAACTATGGGAATTCAAGTACCAACCAGCATTACAGCAAAGATCCTCAAAGGAGAAGGACAGGGAAAATGACTACTGTTTATTACTGCTGAACATTAGCAGCAGCTAGGTTAGGTCACCTCAAGACTTCTGTGCCTGATGCTTTCTAACTGCTCGTAACTTTTCAAAGCTTTGCAATTTTCTGCTTGTCATCATTTTTTCTTTATGTTTCCTCCTAGCTGATTCAACCAATTTTTTATCAGAGAGAATTTCTTATGAAAAAACATAACTTTTCCAGCCATTCTGATAAAATGTAGTCGATTGGCATCGCTGGCCAGCAGAGCACTGCTGTACCCCACTGCTGAAAGGAATCATCTAACTACTTCTTGGAGACCCTTCCACCTTCATCATCTCTCTCCTGGATCAACACCACAGGACTGGTCATTTCTTCTCTTCTGCTGCTCTTTGCAAAGCATCCACTTGCCAAAGTGGGCACGCAACTGCATGAAGTATGCCAGAGCTTTGGGAAAACAGCATGTTAGTATTTTCTTTGGGAGTAGGATCTATATTGTCAAAGATTGCATTCTGAAAGCAAGCACTTATAGACAGGAGAAGAAACGTCCTAACAGAATCAAGTTTGCTTCTAGATTAAGAAAATGTTCAGGATTACCTTGGGGGAGTCTGTCACTTCCCTCCTTGCTAAAGGAGATGAATAGGTCTGACTCAGGTAGGCAAAGGAGTGAAGAGTAAGGGCGAGAGATGGAAGGAAAACTGCAATAGCAGAGTGCACTGTCACCTGGAGGTAGGATGTCGGGGTAAACTTGGTCAGTGAGCTGAGTTTCTGCTATGCTATCTGTTGGCTCTGATAATAGTTAAGTGCTTCACTTTTGATTTTCTTTGTTTGATAAGTAAGAATGAACAAGCCTTTAGTTTGAGCAATTTGTTCATATATCCCATGCTCAGCTCTCACACAGCAGTTCAGATGGGCAGGCTTAGGGAGCAATAAGGGTTGACAGACACGAATGACACCTGTCCTAATTTTCTTTATAATTGCTGGTATGATGCCTGATTTTGGATTTAGGAGTAAAACAATGTTGCCAACACACCCAAGTTTAAGTTGTTGATCAGTGCTTACATCGGTTCAAGGACATCTCAGCTTCTTGCACTGCCCTGCCAGCAAGGAGCTGGGATGGGGTTGAAACAGGACAGCGAATACAAACACGACAAAGGGATACTGCATACCATGTGGTGCCATACTGGGCAGTAAATCTGGGGAAATTGGCCAGGGGGATCTGTTACTGCTGTGCAGTACCCACTGTTTGGTCTCCATAAACGTTCAGCAAGTGTCAATGAATGTCAGTAGGTGAATTTTTTCTAAATGGAGGAATTCAGTTCCACATCATGCTTCATACACACTTCTGTGTTGGATACCATTGTGTCAGAGTGTCCCTCTGCTGCCATCTGTCACAGGACAGCAAAAACTAATGGAATATTGGTGGAAAGGCTCAGCCTCTACTGCCACACCACCATCGGCCTCTGATGCCATGGGCCAACATCATTAAATAGGAGGCATTACTTTTGGAGCAGCCGTCATACGAATACTATTGCCATTACTGTCATTATCATTTTCCATCCCTTTTCTCTCCCATTAAGCTGTCTCAGCCCATGAACTTTACCTTTTCCCCATTCTCCTCTGTGGGGACGACTAAGCAAACTGCTGTGTGGTGCTGAGCTGCTGCTGGGTGAAACTGCAATAGTCCTTGTGATGCCCAGCGTGGTGCAAAGGGCTGAAATCTGACCAGAGAGTGTTAAAACAAAATCTGTTAGGAGCATTACATTAGTTTAATAGTTGCTGTTCATAATGCTGATTTATTCATTCACTTACTTGCTTTCAGGGTTGTTTTTCCTAATCCCTTTCTTCTTTATCATCTCTGGGGGCCGGCCTCCATACATTTGTTTATGGATTTTCCACTTGGCTTTTCCTGTATTAGAATTATACTTCCCTCTTTAATGCTATTTTTCATCAGGTTGATGCCAAAGAACTTCAAGGCATCGTGTGATCACTGCCATGGCTGCTGCTGAGGCCAGAAGAACCAACTGTGAGCCCAATTGGAAATGCACCATTCTTCCGACTTTCTGAAGCCTTCGTCTTATCTTTCATGTCTAGGCTCAGCCCAGAGGCACATGCTTTGTCTGTATGAGTAAGTGCTGAATTGCATGGGCTGTTTTTGAGGTATGGGCATCTGAGAAAGCATTCTGCTTTTCCATTTCTCAAAAACATGCTGTAAAGCTTTTATGCTGCAGTTGCTTATGTATCAGGAAGATGCCCAGGGGCAGACGCTTCCAGCTTGTAGTCACTCATCTTCAGGAAGAGCTCACATGGTAATGTTTTGCCATGTTGAAAGTGACAGACTTTGGCTAGTTTGAAAGATGCACGTAAATAGCTGGAAATGAAAGCAGACCCACGCCATACGAACATCTGATCCAAATGTTAATTGTGACTGAAGTAATTAGTGTATACTGTCCCACTCTGGTGATAAATATCCTTGTGCAGTTCAAGGGGATCTCATCGATGCTCATCAATATCTAATGGACAGGAGTCAAGTGGGCTGCCATAGGGAACCTCCTTTGAGGGGGTTGCACTGGGGATTTTCAGAGGTCCCTTCCAGCCCCTATGATTGTGTGATTCTGTAAAACTCACAACTTGCTTACCCATGCTAAGTATTTGAAGGATTCGAATGCTGTTGCCTCTTTCAAAAAACAGAAAAGCTGCTCACGAGGCTTCGCTGGCGGCTCCTACTCATTGCAGCAGTTCTCAGAACATTTTTATTCATTTCAGTAGGCAGTGGTTTCTGTGGGAGCAATAGCATCAGTACTGAACTCCTTTAGACCACAACCAGCGTCCATATGGCACAGCTGGATTTGTGAAGTGTCTTCAGCAAAGGGGGAGCTGGGTAGGCTGTGGGGCTGGGTGCTTCCTCTGAAGAATGTTTCTTGCTTTGGAGAATTAAAATGAAGGGTAAAGAGACAATACGAGCAAAGGAAATCCAAAGAGGAGAGCCTTTTGAAAATGTGGCTCTGGCTGGAGGGAATACAGGCATCCATGGCCTCAGCCTACATCTCTGAGCAGCAGTTTGCTTTTGGGTTTCAAGACCTGTGCATGTAAGCTGGAAATGATGTAAAAGAAAAGGACTGTACATAGCAGCACTTTGTTCTCTGTGCTGAGCTGCTTCACCCAACAGGACTGCACCTTTTAGCCTCTGCTTTTTGGTATAGTATACAAATCTTCCCCTGCCAATGGCTATGGCTGTACACTGAGAAATGCCAGCAGGAGCAGGGATATTTGCCAGTGCTACTGATGCCTAAATTAAAAGGAATAGCAGGAGGCATTCATTCTGGAATTGCTTATTTTGTCAGATTGTTTTGCAATGACTGTACTATGCACAAAGTTATTAATAGTCTAATGACATCTCCACCTTCTGCTTCTCTCTCTTTGCAATAGCAGAGAATTGAATGCCAAAGCTTTAACTTTCCTGAGAGGTAATTGCATACTTGCATAGGACTTTGGCTGGATTTATGTTACACACAGTTCTTTCGCTCTGGAAGGTGACAAAATGTTTTTTTTGTAAGCCAGGCTGTAGATAAATTGTCCCCCTACTGACCCACACAACATCTGTGCTCTGAGCAGTCACTGTAGTACTAAACCACCACCTTCTGCCTTTGATAGTCCTCAGGCATCCTCTCCCTAGTCCCCATGTTTCTCCCACCTTGGACCTGAGAAACAGTGTCAGGAAGCAAAGTGTGATGGAGGATGGGCATGCAGAATGTGCTCTGAGGATGAAGGATCACAGCTGAGGACTTGAAGCCACTTAGAGAAGTTTCACCTTAGTTTCACTCGTAATGTTTCTTGCATGCAAGCACTTCTTCTGCAGCAGCATCCCTTACATTGTTGCATGTGAGTTCAAGAGGTTGGTCACAATCAGAACTCACAGACGTGGTTTTCCTCATACAGGGAAATTTTTCTACCCTATCTCTGTCAAATTCAAGTTGGGTGCTGGTAGGAGGGGTAGGCTGTGGTTGGCCAATGATATCTGGGGTCAGTCATATATCCTACATGTCTTTGTGCCTCTTAGAGAAGTGAGTGGAGAGGGAAGTCCTATTCTGTGAAAGAAGTAGTAAGAAGTGAGTTCAGTGGTCGAATGCTGTGTTCTGCTGAATTAATCAGCTCTGTCGGCTGTTGTTTTATTCCCCAGGCCTTGTGTCATTGCTTGTATCTCATCCCACACACTGTGGCAGATGTTGCATCTCAGTGAAGCTGGTGGGTGCCTCTCGGCTCTTCCTCCTCACTGCACACATGGGCATACTTGGAGCAGGACAGGACTGCATGCGCATCCCTTCTGATCTCTGCACAGTTTATTTATACAGTGGAAACTGGAGGAAATCTTGACTTTGAAAGAAGCAGAAAAAAGGCTGACGTGGATAGAGCATCCCCAGGATCCCAATTAAATGCACTATGGACGGTGGAAACAAGAGCAGCCTCTAATCCAGTGCCACCTGTCTGCAGTGCCATGGTGTCTGTCTGGCCAAGTGCTGTCTGGTATTGCTCAGGCAGACAACTGTGGGCAGCCAAACAATCACAGAGGAGCAGAAGTGCATGGCAGGGATATGGCACTGCTTCTACTGACTTTGATAAGGTCTTTCCCAGCGCATAAATCGCTTTTCACCAAGCAATTAATCTTCTTTCCTTATGGTTTAATGCAGGGCATGGGAGTCCATGCTTCTTTACTCACCAGGAAATACTAGCTTGGCTCTTTTATCCATGTGTTCAACTTGGCCTTGTATGCCCAGGTCTGCCTGATGTTGCAGCGGTCAAGGCTAAGATTGCATTTACTTTTTCTGGCAAGACCTGGCCAAATAATTAACTGGGCATTTTAGGGGTTTGGAAGGAATCAACAGGTCTCTTTTGCATGGAAATTATGTTCCCTTGAAAATATAACCCATTGAAAACAGCACATTAAGTCTTAATTTCTTGTGTCGGAGCACTGATGCTAGATGAAACCTGGAGAGTTTTATTTATTGCTCATTGTCTGTCATGTACTTTCATCACATCGTGATAAACTTTGGATGTAGACTGGGAACAACACTTTCTGTCCACTCAAGATTCCTAAAAAGTGATTATCAGAATTCAAAGATGGCAAAAAAATAACCAAATAGCAAATCCCAGTTTTGTTGCCTTCTTGAACTGTTGAATATGTTCCAAAGAATAAAAGAGAAGCTATTTGTAAACAATGGAGTCTCTAGCAGGGAGAGGTCCTCAGCCATCACACACGTCAGGTTCAAAGCCAATATTCTCTGCACAAATGTGTCCTGGGTCAGAAATGAGAGCAGCTCCAGTTTTCTTTGCATTTACACCAGGGCAATGCACTGTCTTTGACTTTACACTGGAGATCGGGGTCTTCCTCCATGCTGGAAGACCTTCAGTGGGGCACTGGCACACTTGGGGGATTTCTAGGTCTGCATTTCCCTGCAGAGTCCTTACAGAACAATCAGAAGTGGGTGAGCACACTGCAGTGCAGAGCAGGTTACTTATTTTATTGCAGATCATGGGTGAACATAACCAGTCCTGCCTTCCTTTGGTAGCAGCGGGAGCAGTCTGAAGCCAGCAGACCTGGAATTAAGGCAAGCCACATCCAAGACTTGGTGACCCCAGACCCTGACAAAGATATACACCCCCATGCTGGCAGGCAGAACAAGTTCTTCTCTGCCCTTCTCCTCACTGCAAGTTGTTGGAGCAGCCTGTACTTACACCCAGGGCTGGTCCCCCAGAGACTTCATCCCTTTCAAGAGACAGTGCTTGCAAGTTGTCTCTGTGCCTCCTTTTGATGTTGTTCTTTCAAATAATACAATGGTTGTGGCCAGAGGGTTGAGACTGACCTGGATCCATCCAGAGGAGAAACTGCTGAGTGAGCCCCAAATGGAAATGGTTTGAAATCTCCCCAGCCTCCCCTTCCTCTCTGAGTTCAGCCTCCTCCTTGCCGTAGGGTCTCACAGCACAGGTCTTTCCTGCTGCTCTTAGCCTTTTCTTTCTTCTTTTTCTCTTGGAAACAGCAGCCTTTGCACTGCCTTGTTCCGTCTGAGGGTTGTCTTGATCAGCAAAGTTAGAAATAACTCTGCTGAGGTCCCTGGGGACTCACCAGGCTCATGGAACTATTGAGAGTTCTCCTGGGCAGAGCCCAGTTTTCTGAAGGATGAGAAATACCCCTACTCTGTACACACCAGAACAGGCCTTTACATCACATGGGTGAAGATGGTGGACAGTGTTTTCAGACAGGAAACCCAGTGGATGCTCCTGCTCTGCAGAAAGCAGTGGGGTCCTTCACACAAGCACTTTCATGGCATGTTCAGAGTAGGGGTGTTGCTGCTGTCATCTGTTCTATGCTACAGGTTCCTGTGCTATGCATGGCTGCAGTTGCAGAATGGTTGAGGCTGGACCTGAGAACTGGATGAGATGGCTGTGTCCAGCCAGGTTTTCAGAATCTCTCAGGATCAGTGCAATGTAAAGTATAACTAGGAAGAAGCAGACCCAGTGGAACATATAACAGAAAAAGTAGGTCATTATTCTCCCCCAGAATGTTTTGACAGGAGAAAACTGTGAGCTAATGTTACACTGAAACTGAATCTTTGTGTTTTGCATCAACCCATCTTGCTTAAAATGCAACTAGGATGGATTGGCTAGAAACTGCTAAAAAAGCATCTATCCAGAGGCTGGTGAGAGAATAAAATAAATATTTCCCAGGTTACACATCAAAGTGTCATTGAAAAAACTGTGCTGGAAGTGACCTCCTGCTGCTGCCTTGTGCCAGGACTTGGCCTGGCCATGGATCTGTGCTGCAGAACAGGCAGCATCCCAGCATACCCACTGGTCTCCAGGAGGCTGTGGGTACAGCAGCCACTGCTGAGCCAGGAGCTGTTCTCTTTGGGCTGGGCAGGGACAGGGAGCCTGCAGAAAGCTCCTCTGCAAAGGAGTTTCCATTATTAGTACAGGTCCAGTACCACCTCCACTGAATGCATTTCTTCCATGTCCCTCTGATTGCAGTGCAGTGGTCCAGCATGTCCCCAATAACCCTGATCCTATTACCTAACTCTAACCATAACCTGTGGCCCTGGAAGAGGTGGAAGTAGCAGTTTGGTTGGACCACCTCTCTTTTCTCATCCAAAACGTTTCCAGAGCAGAGGGTCCAGAGGACTTTGGAGAGCCCTTGGGAAGCTCCAGCCTGGGAAGGAGGGTAGAGTGGAGACGTGGGTGTACAGCAGTCAGACAGTGCTGCAGGTAGGATCCTGCAGGTAGGACCCAATAAAGCACTGCAACCAGGGAGAACCTCAGCATCGCCTTGCTTGAATTCATCTTCTATGGTCTGCATTACCTCCATGCACCAGAACAGGGTGATTTATCTTCCTCTCCCATTTGCAGAGCCAATGTTCCTTCTGCTCCCAGGGTCAGGCTACTCAGCCACGACTACAACTACATTTTGACAGAGACCTGAGGAGACAAATAGCAGCAGAGACAGAGCAGCTGAGAGGCCAGCTTGAGGCTCCATTCCCTGGGCAGCCATCTATGTAGGAACACCAAGGCAATGACTTCCAGCACTGATTACAAGCTTTGAAAAGCGATCAGGCATTTTACCTGTCAGGACCACAGGCTCTGACTTCCCAGTCTCATTGACCATAGTTCCCACTGAGTGGCAGCACTGACAGAGTCACCAAACAGAAGCCAAGGGCACAGGTTTTCCCAGCCATACTGGAAACTCATGGTATTATTTTCCAAGGACAAGTGCAGAAGACAGCCAGGATTCCATGGAAGCCAGACAGTAGGCAGGGATCTGCTGCATGAGACCTCAAGTCCCTACCTTGAAATGTCTGCATTCAAAAATTCCATAGCACCAAGGTGAATCTTTCAATAGCGCTGGTGCCCTGATTCTCTTAATGAGTATGCTGAGGTCAGAGTCATGTGTCTGTGTCTGGAATGAGCTTTTGAAGCCCTGGGCAATCTGATCTGTGCGTGATCTAGCAGCTGGGAGTTGGAACTCGATGATTCTTGAGGACCCTTCCAACCCAAATCATTCTATGATTCTAAGATTCTATGAACACCATTCACATTTAGTTGAGTTCTGCAAATCTATGGGCTGGGAGAGGTTCGTGGTGTGACAGCAGCAACAGTCCCAAAGCACCATCTGCTCTTTGACTCGGCAGCGTCTTTGCACTGAGATAAAGCTGTGGTCAAGTAGGACACACTGCCTCAACAGAAGTCTTATTTGTCTCCTCTGCACGGCCAACACAAAACCAAACTTCAAACTGTCCCTCCTGCTCCAAGAGCCAGAAATGTCTGCTTCCTGCCTATGGGGACTGCAGTGATGCTCAGGCACCTCTTCCTTCCAGCAGCTGCAGGCTTTAAGCATCGTCCTGAAAACCATGGGGTTTGTGATGAAAGCTTTGTTTCAGATTGTATCATGTACCAGCAAGAGCTCTGCTTCCAGGCTGCTGTCACAGTGGCAGTCGGGGGGGATTATCAGCAGCAAGCGCTGGCATTCGCTTCCTTGGAGAAGGACATTATTGTAATGAGAAAATAAGAGATTTCAGCCCAGCTGAGCTCTCGGTCTGTATTACCTCAGGCAGAGAAGAATGTCTTTAATATCATCAGTAGAATATGAGTCATCAGGGCTCTTCGTGTCTTTTTTTTTTTTTTTTTTTTTAGGAAAAAAAAAATCTGCTTTGTATTTTATCAGGAGGAGAGAAATAGGTTGAAAGGTAATTGGATCCTGTTGCTTCCTAAACAGCTAAATATTTACATATAGGCTGGGCTATTAATCATGGCCCCATATGGCAGGAAAGCTTGCCATAGCACTCTGGGGAAAAGTGCTGTGCGCAAGTGTGTGTGTCTCACAAATGTCTCCCTGACAGCTTCACTTTCATCACAATCAGCTGTGACACCATAATTACAGATTTGGGTAGGTTTTCAGCCTCCAAGTGATGGATTGTTTGATATACACAATTTAGAAGATAGATGTTCCTATTTAAATTAACTACTTAGCAAGAGAACTGGCTACACAAAATGGAAGCAGTACGTGACCATGCCAGCACCCACGCCTGCATTTCCAGCCCTCTCTCCTCCCAGGGCTTTGGGCAGGTGTGATGACAGACCCGTAAGAGCTGTGCTGCACATTCAGCCTCTCTGCAGCTTTCTGATGACCACCCTATTTCTTCAGCTGAACACTTGACCCTGCTGCTCACGGGCACTTCCAGGTGATGGCTCACTGAAAACATTCATCTTCAGTAACCAACAGTAGTGATCTTGTCTGCTGTAGCTGTTACTGGACACTGATCTATTGCTTGCAACCTGTGGCAGCTCTGATTTCTGCTAGCTGCAGCCTGAGCTGCCCTTGCCCCAGTGGCAGTAAATCCCAGGAAGGGACAGGGTGAATACCATCTCCTTCTGCTTGTTCTGTATTTACCAGCTGCCAGTTTCATAGAACGATTGCACTCAAGCTTTAGTTCCCCTGTGTCAGGGCTGACCATTTTTATGTCCTCTTTTGTAGATCCTAGTAACTCATCTTTGCTTGTCCTGCTTTTTCTCCATGCTGTTCTGTATTAAAAGCTCTCTTCTGCTTAGGATATGGGGATCTGAAGGAGATGGGACAAGCCAGGAATGGTCCTTGGTGCAGGAGGGCCGGTGGGATGGATCTCCACCCTGGATGGACGATGTTCAGCTCAGGATTGGCAGGCAGACCAGTGGGGATGCTTGTGCGCACACACTCTATGCATGCCGAGTTTGCATGTTGGACCATGAGGACCAACCTGCCTGTTGGGTAACTAAGAAATGAGATTGACATAAACGTCAGAAAGAGGAGATCTTCACTGCCCTCTGCTCTGCTGTCTGGAAGGCCTCAAAATTGCTGCTTGAACAAAACCCAAAGCTGATTGTACTTTTATCTGCTGTGTGTCCTTCTGTCTCTGCAGCACTTCTCTACCAAAGCAGACAGAAATCCTTGACTTGAAACAGCATCACATTTCCTACAGAGTGCCACATGACAAGTCAGGTTCTTCTCCAGAGGGCTGTCATCAATGGGACAAGCCATTAACCTCCTTCTTGTGCCCTCTTGCTCTCTTTGAGTCCTTTCTTATGGACTTCCTTTCAGATCAGTGCATGTTGTGTTGCTTCCACACAGGGGTCTCCCTGAGTGAGGAAGGAAGAATCCCATCATTACAAAGCAGCTGTGATTTCTGCTCCTCCAGGAAACTTGTGCAGCCCAAGCAGTACCTCTGTGACCATGGAAGGAGCCAAGCTGAGATCCAGCTTCCACCTTTCCAAGAACACAGTGCAACCTCAATGAATGGAAGGGCTCCAGCAATTTGTGTTGCACTACATTTTAATGCAGTGCTTGAATTAATATCTTTGCAGGCAGGGAAATGCTGACATGAAATAAAGGCTCTTTTACTTCAGCACGCTCTCTCCAGGATTAATTAAAGATGGACGCTTTCAGCATTTTCCATCAGCAAATCTCTTCCTTAAGTGTTTTAATTTTATTGATGAAGTGTAAAGACTTCTGAAATTTACTTTGCTGGACGTTTCATATGAAATAAAATTAGCAGCCAGTATATATATTCTGAGTGAACCATTCAGAGAACCTTTCCCAAAGGGCAAATAGAAGGGTAAGAGGGATGCATTAAACCTTCTTTGCTTGTAATGCTTGCTTGGAAGTTGAATGGTAAATTTTAATTAAGCTGGATAGAGAGCAGAAATTACTGTCAGCAGCTAATGAAAACTTCTATTTTCTGTAGCAGAATGGGCAGTGCAGCCAGCAGGTGTGGCTGGAGGTGGAAGTGCTCTGCTGCAGCTGGGGGTGCAGGGGAGCTCACCTCCTCCCACACTGTGCATGAGCAGCTGGGGAACACCTCCAACCCCTCTGAGTGCAGCAGGGCCTATGTCAGGCCAGCAAGCTGTTTGCTGTGCTGCTGGTTGCCCAGCCTGTGCTGAAGAGGCTGAAATGAAAGTCTCAGGCATGAGAGGTCTCCCTCCTGCAGTGAGAAGAGCGCAGCAATGCTAAGGTTGTACTGCAGCACTGCTCGCACGCTTCCTGGCTCACCTCCTTGCACCAGCAGCCCCATTTCACTCCTCCGCACGCTGTTCTGAGCCCCTGCTACTTTTAGCAACGAGGTTACCTCCTTCCTGAGCCCTGTCCTACCAGACTTGTCCTTTTGCACAGCAGAGCATTGCACATTGGGTCACATTTTTGAGGTACATCGGTTCACATCTCTTCAGTACCATATGCTTTTTCCAGTCCTTCGTTTCTATGTTGCTAATTCCAGAGTCTTCAGTGAAGCTGCTTTGGATTTACACCATCTTAGAGGAGAGGAAAACAATGACACTGAAGTCCAAAGTCAGTTAATGATTGCTTTCACAGCTCTTGCAGCATTGCTGCTGTGATTAGATGCTCAAGCTGCCTCTGGTTGAGGGCAGAAACAGGAACTTTTTATTTAAAGCTCCTTGGAGGTCTCAAAATGCAGTCAGAAATTAGCAGAGTTGTCAGGGTTTCACACTCCATAAATGCCAGATGCACCCAGAAATATCGTCTCAGTGATATCAGGCTGTCATTTTGCAACTGCAAAGATCAATTTGAGAACTTGAATACATATTATCCATGAAAGGCATGTATGCATGCAGATGTTTGTGTAAAACAGCATTTTTACCTTTATGCATTAATCTAATGTAAGAAGGATTATTAACCATATCTGCAAAGAGAAAAAACTACTTGCAAGGCAAATAGACATTGCTTGGCTGAAATTTGCAATGGGCTTTGAGCTCAATTTATTTTCTGGCCAACAGAAGTTGGCTTGTTTTCTGTACTCCAGGTGAGACAGAAACAAAAACACTTTTTTTTTTTTTCTTTTTTTCCTTTCTAGAAACCTCAAGACAAATATGATTTGGTGTTGGTGATATTTGCTTTTGACAGAGCTAATGCTTTGGTAGCCTTTTACTTGTCTCTTTTAGATGGCATAGTCAAAAATAGTTAAAAGCATGGTTTGTGATGTATTCTGTGCTGCTTTTCCAGATGTATCTCAGAGAGAGATTTGGAAAAAATATATTTCCTCAGAAGTTTTTCAGCACTGTCTCCCCACTCAGCACCCTGAGCAGGTGCAGGACTTGTACTCATGCTGCTCCATACTGGATGCTTGTGTCCAGTGTGGAAAGGCAAGGGTTAAGGGTAGGGATAGGGATACAGTTAAGGATAAAAATATGGATAGGGATATGGTTAAGGATAGGGATAGGATTAGGGTTAGAGTTAAGGTTGGGATAGGGATAGGGATAGGGATGGGGATGGGGATGGGGATGGGGATGGGGATGGGGATGGGGATGGGGATAGGATAGTGCTGACTCATCAGAAGCTGCCAGCTGCTTTTCTTGTGCATTGTTTTTGGAAGGTTGTTTATGGGAAGGCTGCTTATGTTTGGGTTGAAGCAACGGAGGAATGTTTTCAAAAGCACCTTGCTTTATTGCTTGCTGGACATATTATACCCAGCATCATGGCTTTAACTTGGAAACAGGCCATTATGTTTTATGGCAATAGGAAAAGAAAGCTGAGATATAAAATTTATTGCCATGAGATAATGAAGTGCAGGGACGAACGTTCTGTGTAACAGTTCTCTCTGCAGTGTGCAGCTCCTGCTTGATGGTTGTCCTGCCCACCTCTGTGCAGTTTGTTTGTATGATAAAGAAGCCCCGAGCCTCCCTGGTAATATACCAGCATTTTCATTTAATCAAAGCAATTTAATCCACTATAGAATGAAGCAAAGGCTGGCAAGGAAGAAATTGATCCATGGAGAACAGCAATGTCATGAAGAGGGAAAGCTTATCCAACCTCAGGGGAAATATAGGTGGTTGCTTATTCTTATATTGCCAGCTGAAAGGCTCTGCAGAGGCTGGCTTGGACAGGCAGCACTTCTCTCTGTACCTGGAAGGCGTCTGCAGCATCCAAAGTGGGAACAGGAGCAGTGCATGTGATGGAGATGCATGGCAAGGGCCTGGAAGAGACCTTGGGAAGGCAAAGAGCTTGCGGAAGATGAGCCAGGCACTGACAGTGCTGCCCTGTGGCTTTAATGAAGCTTCCAGCCTCCCAGCAAGGCCATGGAGACGTCTTGCTGGGTTCCATCCCTACTGGGGCTGCTGAAGGAGGTGGCTGGAGAAGTCTGTCGCCTTGTGCAGGAGCCAACCTCGACCTCAGTGAGTGAAGGAGAAGCCCAGCAGCTCAGGTGGCTTTGTTCCCTCCTCGTTCCCTTCTCTTCCCTTTCCTGGACAGACATGAAGAAAATTCATTGTGTCTAATTCAGCCTTTGTATTTGAATTAAAGTCCTGGTGATGTCTAGGATGAATGTGGGGAGGAGAGAGATTCCACACATTTATTAGCGTGGGTGAGCACATATCCATCTCTTTGCAAAAAAATAAACCCACAAAGGAGCAAAGGATTGACCTCTCCAAGGGCAGCAGGAGGTAATTAGGTATTTCCAACAGATCTAGCAGCATCTGCTTTGAATAGGAATCTTGATTTTCTATGTACATTGCCCCCAGCTGTCTTTGTAGAGAGCTGTGTTTTACTTGTATTTACTTTGTATTGGTTTATTTTACTGTTTTTTTTTTTTTTTTTTTTTTTTCCTGTCCAGTGCTTTGGAGTTGCAGACAGTTAACAAACATTCACATGAAACTGATCCTTACCTTTCCTTCACCTGAGCCCAGCACCCCCCCGGAAATTTAATTCCCAGTGGATTCCCTCTGGCACAGCCAAGGCTCTGCAAGCCGAGTGCATTTCCCTCTTGCCAAGGACGCTTGTCCAGCAGCATTGCTGAAGGAAGCACTGCAGGCACGCGGCCAGGGATGCAGCACAGCCGATGACCCCGGCAGTGGTTTGCCTTTCTCAGGAATGGCAGGGCTTGCATCACAGCATCTTTTTTTCTCATTGCAGCTGCATGGAGATGAGCTGAGATCTTCCGTAATGGTTTACAGGCTTTAATTCATTTTTCAGTGAAGGCATCTTGAGAAACCTTTCCTTATATTACTACATTTTAAAGCCATTTCAGAGCTCCTGTAAGTATTTTAGAGGCATAGCTCCCCTTAACTTTGAAAGAAATGAATATTTTCACTCACTTAACAGAAAGCCAGACTGCAGTCTGTAGGCCTGAAGGCCACAATGATAGTTGGAGTCTGGAGCATCTCCCTTATGGGGTAAGGCTGAGAGCCTGGGGCTGCCCAGCTTGGAGAAGGGAAAGCTGAGAGGGGATCTTATCAATGCTTATCAAGATCTAATGTGTGGAAGAAAAGTGAATGGGGTCAGCTCTTTTTGGTGGTCTCCAGCATTCACAGCCCCTTCACCCTCTCTCCTCACCGGTACCCAGGGTAATTGTTCTCCTACAAAGCACTCAAAAGCTGGTAAGTGTTCTGTGTTCCTCTGACTAACAGCTCATCTCTTGTTAGTTTAACTGAAATTGTTGCACTTACTAGAGTGAACAAAGATCTCAAATCAGTGTTCTTGGAGAATATGTGCTGCCCAGCTCGCTGCTTGGAAATGGAAGTGGATATATCTTCCCAGCCCCTCACTGTTGCCAAACAGAATAATCAAATCAGAAGGCTGGAAAAGACCACTAAGATCATCCAGTCCAACTGTTCACCTACCACCAATATTTCACACTAAACCACTGTCCCTCAGTACAACATGTAAACATTTCTTGAACATCTCTAGGGACGGTGACTCCACCACCTCCCTGGACAGCCCATTCCAGTGCCTGACCACTCTCTTGGAGAAGTATTTCCTAATATCCAACCTGATTCTCCAAGGAGCCACATTCCCACGCCCAGGCATATGATCACTCCACTTATTCATCCCAGCCCACAGACTCATGTTGTGCCTGACCAGCCATGGGTACAGGAGGTCACCACAACACTTAAGCCTTTGAACAGCCTCTCAACAAGGGAAGGAGTTAACTGGAACTTAGTACAGAGAAGCATTCCCCATGGCTGGGGACAGGTTGCCATCAGTACAGAGGGGACCAGACCAGACTAGGCCTACCTCCTGCAGACTGGGAGGTAGAAGTCAGTGGATAATAATATGCAGCTGTATGCGAGCAGTAACGAGCTGCAAACTGGGCAGTTCAAGTCACTTCAAAACACAAATTTGACTCCATCTCTGCAGCAGAGGCAATAAACATCACCCCAGTTCACTGAGGGCGTCCTTTCATTGAGGGCCCACCTCTCAAAGGGAAAGAGCTTCTGTGCACTCTTTCTACCATTCCTCTCTTGAATCATTTTCAAAGTTTTGCACTAGCCCAATGAAAGTCCAGAGATAAGTCTGATGGCAAAATAGCCCTTTGGAAAGCAACACATTTTGTCTGTTTCCAAGGGAGCGGATTTGCTCTTTGATCTGGTGGCCCGAGGGGAAGGGCCTCTCACATCTTGTTAAATGCTTTATTCACACACATGTAATTAAGATATCCCATATCTACAACTCGGCATGCCTTTAATTAGAGACATTTCAACATTAGAAACACTGACAGAAACAGATAATTGTGTTGCCTCTGCACACTGCCAGGAGACAAAACCGGCCATCGGAAAAGACAATTTCCCCATGAATTAACTGCACGCCCTGCCTTGCCATTTGCTTCTCTGTCCCCCATGAGGCTGATGGAAAGGAAGCAAAATGGGATCCCTGCTGTCCAGAAGTTCCTGCCAAGTTCACAGAATGACAGAACATCTGTGAACACATGGGAGGAACAAAGACACGCACAGTCAGACACCCGTTTAATGCAGCTGGTGGTAGAATGGGCAAAAGACCCCAGCTGAGGACATTCAGGGACCTGTCTAACTTCTGAGAAGGCTTGGCATAGAACAGAGGAAAGGCAGGCTTTGTCCTGAACCACTCCTCATTCCCAGCCCCAGGACCAAGCCTGGTTTGTGCAGTGCAGGAGGAGAGAAAATTGTTTGTTTTCTCATTCCATTTTGATCCCCTTGGGACTCAGTGGCACCCAAATCTCTGATTTTGGAACATGGGCTAAGATGCTCATGGGAGGAGGATAAGGCCAAGAATACTACACCAGCTCCTGCTTATGGACTCATCCAGCCTCTTAATCTCTTAATCATGTTGCTCCGGATGCCTTCCCTGTATTTCCCCCATCACCAGCTGTTGACAGAAGCCCCAGGGGCTGACGGAAGTCGTTCAAGCCTAGAGCAAAATGAGGTATTCAAGTGACACTGATCAGTGGTGACCAAAGGATGGATGACACAAGAGGAAAGTGTAACTGCCCAAACCTGCTTCTCATGCCATGGTGCAGTGAAATCAAATGCACAGCTCCATCTAACCTGACCCCGTAACGTCAGGGCGCTTCAAAGCTTCCCAGAGGCTCTCACTGAAATTTTAGGATACATATCTACTTGTAGCCAGAGTTCATCACACTGTTCTGCGTGAAATGATCTGGGTCCTCTGTCAGAAAGAGTAACAAAGCAGAGAAAATTAATCTAGGACTGAGAGATATCCTGAAAGAGAGGAAGGTGAAACAAATTTAAAGCCAAGAGTGAGGCAGACCATGACAACCAGTGTCATACTGGGACTGGCAGAGCCAGTACAATTCTTGGATCTAGAAAATAAAAAAGAGCAAGCAAGAGTAGGATAGAGTCAGTGATACCTATTTATTTGGTGCCAGCAACATTTCTATAAGATTTCCTGTTCAAACAGTGCCCTTAATGAGGAAAGGAACATCTGAAAGGAAAATCAGGAAGGACATTCTGGATGGTTTCAGAAGTGTCACAGGAAGCACTTAGATCTGGAAAACTCTGCATAGAGAGATGGGAGGAGGACTTTGGAAGGATTTTGATTTTGGAGGATTTTGATTTTGGAAGCTCACTGATCTCAGTCTAACAGTGAACAAAGGGAGCGATTTCCAGCAGCTGTGGGCACAGATGTTATTTCAGAAGCCGAAGGCCAGCTGAGAAGCATGGCCAGCATGGCCACTAACCATGAGCTCTCTATGCAAATCCGTGCAATATCCTTTGCAAGTTGATGACTGAAGACAGAACTTTCCTCAAAATCCATGCTTTTATCAACCATTTTCCAGTGTCTTACTGAAAACTCTCCCATACTTCCAATACAGGCTGTGACTTTGGTGAAGAAATCTCAGGAAAAAGTTTCCTAGTCTGTCTTACCAAAGCTCAGCATGGAAATAATGCTATAATGGTCCTTTCTCCACCAACACATCTAGGTTTATTCTTTCCATTCTGCTTTATTTCACAAGAGTTACTTTGGTGCTGCAGGACTGTGATCCCAGAGGATTACAGAGGCATTTCATGAAGTAAGCACAGGGCACCAATGTTATCTGTGGGCTACACGCATTTCGAGTTAAGTGAAGCACTGTGCATTTCTCATAGCCGAGGACTGATATAGCAGAAAAATACTAAACTGAGCAATAAAGGAAGCTGCCACTTGAGAAATCTCATCTTCTTTTTCAACCCTAATTTATGTTTATATAATGCATGATTCACAGCTCAAGAGGTTATTTTTATGTAAAAGGAAAGTGTGGACAGATCTGTTTCGTTTGTTGCCTTCTCAGAGTCTTGCTTCACAAGAGTTGGACTCATCTTACCCGACATCTGACATCAGCTCTGTTGATACCATCATCTGCTCTGGTCATCCAGACTCCCTTTCAGCCAGCTGAGAAAACACAGCACTTCTGCTTTGCTGCTTAATGCCTCTGGTCTGCTGAAGAATGAGGTGAGCCGCTTCCTGAGAGCATTCCATTAAATGATTACAGGAGGGGCTCAAAGATTTAAATGGGAAGCTGTGACTTAAAACACATCCAGAACAAAAAGAGGTGGTAGATTTACCAGGACAAAGGAATTCCTTGTGGGCTACACATAGAGCAAGTATTACTAGTTCTGCTGACAAAGACATTAAGCAGTCATAGCCAAAAATTGAGGAAATTAATATCAATTGATGGCATAGTTATAAACGAATGAAGAAGTAAATAAAAAGTTTTCATGAGCTTTAACTCAGCAGAAGGAGAAGTATAGTATATTTTGATTTTGGGCTTATTACAAGCAACAAATTGGTTTGACAAATGGTGATAAATTTCCCCAAAGACTATACTTTAATTAATTTTAAATCATAAACCAATTAACATACTTAGCACTAAACATCCATACAATTAATTTTACTAAGCACGCATACAATTAACTTTTTACTCACTGATGATATATAGCATTTGAGGAAGGGAAAAGACAAGACCAATTTCTCATAGATAAGGAGAGAGCTGATTGACTATGACACAAGACTTACAGCCCAGAAGTTGCTGAATGCCCTTTCAGGTGCAAAAATCAGGTCTCTTTTAAAAGCAGAGTCAGTGGCACCAGTGTGAAGTGTCCAAATATTTCAGTTTTAAGAGAGGCAAGAGGATCAATTCTCCTCCAGTCCCCTCAGGTCGCAGTCCTTGGATCCAGACCAGGTCTAGACTCTTCCAGGAAGATGTTCTTGCCAATGAGTTGAGTCATGCACAGCAGAGGCAATACAGCCTTCCTTCCCTGCTTGTTTTTGAGCTTTTGATGATTGGACTCAGTGGTCTTTCCAACCTTAATGATTCTATAATTCCATGATTTCTTTTCCTGAAGACCTCACAAAGAAGGAAGACGAGATGGACAGGCTGATATATCCATCAAAGAGGGCAAACAATTAGGCTGGAAAGCATCTTTTTGTGATGAAAATACTGGTTTAACTTTGTCATTTTAATCAAAATACCAATTTGAGGAGAATGCTCCGAATCAATACTACAAAATGAAACATTTTTTCAGAAATGACATTCAGAACAACATTGCCTTTGATGAGAAAAGAAAAAAAAATATTGCATTTCTCTTTTGCTAAATAAAGCATATTCTCAAGGAACATTTCTTTGCCGAGTACTTTCACATGTCTTCTCATTCCATGGTGATAAAACCATTTAGACAATAAACTTTCCATCTGCTCCAGTATTTCGAATATGGGCTGCCCAGGGAGGTGGTGGAGTCACCGACCCTGGAGGTGTTGAAGGCAAGTTTGGATTTTGTGTTGAGGGGCATGGTTTAGTGAGAACTATTGGTGATGGGGGGAGGTTGGACTGGGTGATCTTGTAGGTCTCTTCCAACCTTGGTGATTCTGTGATTCTGTGGTTCTCTATGTTCTCCAATGTTGAGTTATGAGCCCAGCTCTGCCCTCACATGAATCTCACATCATTCCCATATTGAATAAAGCATCATGGAAGGCTTAGGGGTGCTATAGGTTTCCGTGGGAAGGTTTTGAAAATCATTGTAATCTTCTTCTCACCCGTGGAACCCTCATGGAAATGGACTGCTGGCTGCTTCTGCCCAGCAGATGGTTACTGAGATCTCTGATATCTCCAGCAAATTCACGCCAGGTTCAGAGTTTGGAAAACTCAATTTCCCTCTGCAAATGCATCCCATGCCATCACAGAAAGACACCTCTGTTCTGGCTCTGTGAACGTGTTGTCCCTTCTACCTCAGTACGCTTTTGCTGGCTGCCTGCTGCTCCTGCTTTCACGAGGAGATAATTCTGTTTCCTTGTTTTCCTCAAAACTTCAGGGCTAGAAAAGAATGTCAGACTGCTTAAAATATGCTCTGTTTTCAAAGCAGAACTTCCATTCTGCAGCCAAATAACACTCTGAATGGTGCAACTAAACACGAGAGGCTCTGTTCTCCCTGGAGATCAAAGTTACACCAGCTCAGCTGTGCTGTTAGCATTGCTGCAGGGCTGGCTGGAGAATTATTTTGCTGGAAAGCTTTTTACCCAGGATTTGTTCCCAAATGTCTCAGTACACAAAGCTATCTGTGAGCTGATGAACCCTCCCTGAAGAGGAAGGTGAAGAAAAAAGCACCCATGCAAGAGGATTCTTCTCTTTGGGTGTCACCTCGTGGGAGGTTTCAGCTGACCTTCCTAGGAGCCCCCATGGGTAACACACATGCATCTTTCTTTTCCTTCCTTTGATGGACTGTTTTCTATTTTCTTATTGTTTAGCCTGATCAGGGAGCATTGGAAGATGCTTGAAGCAACAGCTTGTGTCTGCCAGATCAACAGGAAACCAGTCAAAAAGAGGATGGAGCTTTGGGGGATGTTCTTCACTGACATCAGAGAGGAAGGGCATCATCTGCCCTATTGGAGCCGTTCATAGAGGGGGAGGAGGACTAAAGACAAAAGCTGGGAGGGGGAAGGAAAAGGAGAAAAAAAAAAAAAAGGAAGATCAAATAAGCTTTAAAAAAGTAGATATGTGTGATCTTGGATGCCTTTTGACAATATACTATTGCTCATCATTATTGCAAGACAGCATTAACATTGGTTCAGGACTTCAACTAGGTATTTCAGGACTGCAGTATACTTCTGCTTTTGTGTACAGCAAGAAATGGTGAATTTCTGGATTTATAATAATGGCTTGGAGAATGGTGAAATGGTCCCTGAGTTGCAGTTTACCTACAGTTCCTACTTTGAGCTCTCATAAGCCTAACCCCATCTAAGCGCAGCCTTCATTTTGTGAATGCACCAGTTCACTTTGTGCTCTGGACTCAGCTCCGAAATTGCTATGAGCAATTTTAATGGGACTTCTTAGATGTTTGGAGCAAGCTGTAAGACAGTGAACACAAAAGAGAACATAAACAAGAATTTCAGTTTGCAGAGCACAATAAATGGGAGCTTTTCAGATAGTCCTGGTAACAGAAGCTGTGTCCTGTGTGTTCACGGGATGCAGCACAGCTCCAGATCCCTGAGACAAAGCTGTTGCTGTGCAGAAGCCTCACACAGAGTCTGACCTGGCATGTTCCAAGTCTCCTGCATGGAGATACGTCACTGCCAAAAGGTGGAAATCTCCAGGTGTGGGACTGTGTGCTCACATTGTCCTTGGCTACAGAGGACACAGTGCATTGATTCAGATGGCAGTGGATGGTTGTGCAGATGGGATGGTGGCCAGATGGGAAAGGTGGGCAGGGAGAGCAATGGTAATGCTATATTTGTGCCTGGGTATTGGTGCCATTGGCCACGAGGTCCCCAGGAGGAGTGACAGTGGACAAGCCACTCTACCCCGCATCACTTCTCCACCCATGAGCATCCTTCCTACTGGTCATCCATCCATCCATCCATACTCTGCCTGGGCTCCTCTCCCATGGTCTCAGCCCATCACTTCGCTGCAAACCACTACAGAAGTGTCCTTAGAGCCTTGTCTACAGGTTAAAGGATTGGGTTCTTTTGTAGGACAGCATGCAGGCATCCAACCTCACCTCATCACAGAAGGGCATCACAGAAGGCATTCTTTAAGGGAAGCCTTTGAGCTCTCCTCTGACTGCACTGAGGGACTGGGGCAAATAACTCCGAGATGCCAGGAGGCAGCAGGGATGAATCCTGCTCTGCTGCTCTGCCGTTTGTGGCTTGTCACTGTTACTGTTTGTTTCTGCAGGAATTGCCTCACTTACTCTAAATAATTTAAAATTTTGTACACAAAAACTAATCAAGAACCCAAATTATCATCTTTTTAAGCGCAGGAAGATATGCAGAATCAGCCTGAAATCATTTCGAAAATAATAAAGGCAGATTCAGTGAGAGACCAAAAAGCGAAGCTGTACAGCAGTACAGCTGTGAGCTGGTCTAGGTTTATCTCAGCCAGTGAAAAGCAGACAAAAGGTGCTGGTCTATCCAGCATTTCGTTTTTTAAACAAACTTCTCAGTTGCATGCAGATTTGGGAAAAGAATGAATATTCTGCTTCAGCAGCTGAAGCGAAGAATTAGAAAAAAAAATGGCACGTGTCACACCGAAACAAAATTGGTGCTGTTGCTTTTTAAGCAGGACTTGAAAAAAGGCTATTTTTAGTCAACTCAGATTTACCATTGACATGGAATGAAATGTTCGTCCTCTCTGCAGAGCCCAGCCCTCCCACCGGATCCTTTCCCTTCGGTGGGAGGTCAGCTTCCAGAACATTTCTTGCCGCTTTGAAATGCAGTTCTCCTCCACGAATTTCAGCTTTCTGAGGTGGTGTTTGTTGACGCAAAGTCTGAATGTGATTTTAGAGGTCTTGGGTCGCCGCAACCCCGGTCCCCAAATGCCACCACCTCCGCGCTCAGGCAGGATCAGCACAATGCAAGCCTTTCCCAGCTTGGCTTTTATTTAACGAGGATGGAGCCTACTGCTGCGATGTGACTGTTCTCAGATAAAGGTCCCATCCTGCTGTGAGGAGCAGAGCTGGGTTGCTGCAACCAGGCAGAGCAAGGGCACAACCCCATCTCAGCGCTGTGCGAACAGACAAGGGAGGGAGGTGGAAACCAATGGAGTTATCTCTGATGTGCCAATGGTCTGAACTGCGCGTCCCTCCACCGTAATCACAGCAATTATACATGACAATCATTAATAATTGCATTTTACTTCAACCAATTTCAACTCAAATATAGCCTTTGTGCCAGGTTTCAGTTAATTCTTCCTATATGTGCGCCTCAGGCATTTGCAATATTCTTGTGTGAAGATCAATCAGGACAAATGACAGGATGACATGCTACATTTCTTGGGGGAGCCAATTTTTAATTAATTGGTATTCATAAACTAATAATTGGATTTACAAATGAGTGCTCAAAAAAAAAAAAAAATTAATTTAGCCCTTGGAAGCTGCACGTCAGCCATTTGCAGAAGGAAATGAGTCTGCTTTTCTTTGTAAGAGTGTGAATCCGCACCTCAAGATGCAAAATGTCTTTTCCCCCGAGCTCTGTGGCGTTGGTCAAGGTCACCCACCACCCTCCCAGTGCTGGCTCTTGTCCTGTCTCACACTTGCCTTAAAAGCAGTTTTGAGAGACCATTTCCTTACAGATCCAAACAGAGAAGTGAGTGGATGTCTACAAGAGTGCGCTCAGGAGCATCTCCAGGAGAAAGCTGGCCTGCGATCCCTCCAAAAAGGTGGAGGAAAATGTACATTTGTTTGAGCTTTGATTTCTTTTCATTGCACGCACAGGCAGCACAGAGCAGCCAAATCTCCTCTCCCTCTGAGCAGAGTTTCCTTATGGATGTGCCCACAGCATTCTCCAGGCAGCTGCTGCCTCACATCCCTGTGTACCAGTAAGGTGCAAGTGTTTGAGCAAGAGCACAAAAACAAAAGCTGAGCTTCCACTCCCTGCACAGAGCAGCATACTGGGATGAATGGTCACCAGCTCCTATTTCTCATCCTTGCTGGAAGGATTTGATTTACATGGCCCTGAAGATGAATGCTCCTCTGTAGAGAACAAGGTGGGAGAGTGCTGTCAAGCAGCAGGAATGGCTTTGAAGCATGAAGGAGCTGTGCTCCACCTCTATCAGTTCTGCCACCCTCACGCCTGGACCTCCCCTGTCCCCTGCAGAAGTGGGAGCTCTCCCTGCGAGCTGCTCCAGCTGCTGCACAGAGACACGTTGCCCTTGAAGGCTGTGCAGGAGCTCCTGCCTTCTTCCCAGGTTGTCACAAAAAGTCAGTGGCCGGGGGGAGACACAGAGAGACATCTGCACAGCTCCCAGGCCAAGGGCAGAGCGCGGGGCCAGCAGCCACATGGCACAGCTTGGCTGTTCCTCCTTCTCCCTTCAGGAGAGCTCTGAGAAGTGCTGCTCACCATCTGCAGCAGCTCAGCTCCCTGGCCTGTTCCCAGGAGTGGTGATGGGGTTCAAGGGCAGCTTGGTGGTGTTCCATCCATCATGGTCTGGAACTGCAGACCCCAAGGTTTTCAATATTGGGTCTTACAAGGAGCAAGGTATCACCGCAGTCCTTTGGGAGAGCTCAGCTGCAGCAGGCTGTGGCAGGGGAGGATGATGCCTGTGGCAGCAGAAGTGGTGGGTTAGCAGGGGCTGCATGGAGGATAACACTGAGCAGACTGTTATTCCAAAGAAATAACCTCCTGTAGGAGGGGAGTGCTGTCTCTGTGGTGCACTACACATTGTGCCTATAATGAGGAGATTCAGGTGAAAATCAAAGCATTATTTGGATGGGGAAATTGATCAACATAAACTGAGGTCAGCCACCCTGGAGAGCAGAACTGATGTCCTTACTAACGAGGGTGGTTGTGCAGGAGCTGTGGTCTCACTCTTTAATCTGCTCTTGGTGCAAGAGCATTGCCTCACTGTAATAACGTTTGCTGCTCCATTTTGAGTGCAGGATTAGTGCAAACTGAGGTGAATCTGAAGTCTGGGATGCTGCTTCCACCACTGCAGATTGTCTGTGTTGCAGCAGCTCCCTTAGGATGTTCGTAAATAAGTGCAAATGTGGGATCCAGCAGATCTCTCACAGAGAGCAAAAGGAAATTTGGGAGCAGAAAGAGACATCCAAGTTGTTTCCCAGGGACAGGCCATGTCGATCTTTCATCAGAAAAGTGCTTGTCTGCCCACCAGGCACCAGGCTTAGCTGTGAGCCTGCTCCTCACAGCCCTCTGGGTCTTCTCATCCCGTCATTCCAAACTTCAGCCCTCTGTTGTTATAGTGGTGTAAAAAAAAAAACCACATGCACAGAGAGGGGCCAGGAACAGAAAGAAAGAAAGAGCCACATCCTCTCTCTAAATAGGATGTCCTGGTTATTATTATTATTATTATTACTTTTTTTTTTTTCATCTGGGCTCTGAGTGCCAAGTGAAACCTCATGTGGGCAGAATGCTGCCCCAGTGCATCTCTTCTATGCTTTTCTGCTGAGCAGTCTGCATGCAGTGAAAGGCATTAATTGTTTTCAACCACGTATGATGTTTGTGTTGCTCTTGCCAGAGGTGTTAGTCAATTTTATTAAATACTGTCAATGTCTGGCTGTGTGCTAATGCAGAGATGGTTCTGACCTGTGGTTTGTAACCGAGGGTTCAAAGGTGTGACTGTGCCTGAAAGCCTGAAAAAAAGGAGAATTTTTGAATGCTGTTATCTCATGGCCATGTCACCTTTTACCCCAGTGCTATATTTGAAAATACAAACGTGCCAGTATGGACAATCTGAAGAGAGTTTCAAAGTCCTTGCAGATGAAAATCGAGTTATGATGTCAGAGGTTCCATTATAAGGAAAGCTGTGGTTCAAGCTGAAATCAACCATTGCTACGAGTGCTCCTAAAATGAATGAAAAATGCTCTTCTGAAGTTTGCAAAAGCAGCAAGCAGCTGTGAGCACTGGAAACCTCTGTTTGTCAGCTATCACAGAATCAAGCACTTCATGGATGGAGTGGGAGAGCGTTTTTTAATCAGATCCATCCCTCAGGTGCTCAGAGGAGGGAAATGCTGATTTTGGTGCATAGCATGAATGTCTGTGGCATCACCTGAGAGCTGATGGTGGGAAGGATCCTGAGACCAGGCACGTGTCTCTAATGCTACAGGAGTGAGCTGCAGCATCTCACTGGAAAATCCATGAGTATTTTTGCTTCTCATAATATGATTCCTCTATGAACAAAGCTCCATTTCCAACAGACACGTGGTTTAATTTCAGCCTCAACATCTTGCACCTTAAGTAAAATAAAAGTGTTTTTTTTTCCCGTGGTAAACTTTCTGAATTTCCTGAGGTGGAAAAGAAAGCAGCTGAACAGGAATGAGCATGACAGCAAAAATTCACAGAACCTCCAAGGACATCCAGCAGGCTGCCCATCACCAGCTCTGCCCACATGTTATCACACTCATTCCTCACCTTGATGCTCTCCTACCTCTTATCCATCAGAGGTTGTTTCCCACACAAATCCTGTCTCCTTGCAAGGACAGAACCAGCTTTTTTTTTTTTTTCATTTTTTGCATGTTTCATTGTTTCCAAGCTTCCTCTACAAACAGCTCACCATAAGGAGAAATACTCAGCTGTGCCTTTTGCATCCTTACCATCTATCCCTGAACCTCTCTTTCCATGGGTCTTCAGCTGGCAGTGCCTGCCTGACCCATAGAAGGTAAGCTGTCCAAATCCAGACAAAACTGTTTAGTTTATAAAGATCTGTGTCTCTGTGTCTCTGCAGGACACACTCTTTTTGTCTTGATCTCTAAGGACATGATTTCCAACATCTGATCTCTTAGACAACTGGATCACATGCACCTGAACTGTTTGAGGCTATAAGGGACCTCTGGGACAGTTCTTGATCATAAAAAACCTTCTTTACTTCCCTATTTCCTTGGATTGGCTTTTCTGGTGACAGCTGCTTCCAAGTGCCTCCTTGCTCAACCTCTGAGTGATTTGTCCCCAAATTTTCTCCCCCCAAAAGACACATTTCTCAATGTTTACTTCTCCACCAAATCTCTGCATCTCCAACACTCACCCTTTCGGTGGAAGCTAAGAATAGAGGAGGTAGCACCTAACTCCATTAATATTTGTAGTGCCCTTCAGGAGCTCCAGCACACAGAAAATCTCAAATAGCCCAGAAGCCATGGTAGCACATGCCAGGCATAGCACTTAGTGTTTGCTGGCTTCATCTCTGCTCTTTCTGATGAAAAAGGGGTGTTGGGGAGACATTCCCTGGTTTTCTGATGCTTTTCCAAATATCTGCAACACACTCAATCATTCCTGAAGCCTTTGGGGTTAAAGTCAAACTCAGACCCCACGCTGGAACTCGTACAGCTCTGTTGGTTCTTAGGCTTTATAACTGTGATTAGATTTAGACACTGAGATTGTATCGATTTTGGCTGTTAGCAGAGTTGTCATTAGGTTAAAAGTGGCTTGAGCAATAGAGGGGGGCAGAGGTGGCTGCTGTCTCCCAGCACAGCTCAAGTAACTGAATTTTGGAGAAGGGCATTAGCTGCCTACAAAAGGCTGGGCTGCACTGCACCAGCCTGGTTTCACAGGTACTGGTGCTGAATGCACAGATAACAAGTTGCTCCTCTCTGGTGTGGGAAACGCTTTGCTGCAGGCTGGGCGGTGATTGCCCTGACACAATCCTCTCCATCACACAGCTGGTGCAGGGCAGGTGGGTGAGAGGCAGGACAGAGGTACCACCATGTTCTACATCCTTCCAAGGGTGAGGGCTTTGCTTAGGCACAGGCAAAGCAACCTGTCATCTTCATTCTGCCTTGAAGACCTTAGAAGCAGACATTCTGGACGAGGCACCAAGACAAGAGTTACTTCTGGTAGCTCAGAGGATGTAAATGACTTCCCTTCTTCTTCAACAAAGTCAAAGGATAAGCAGCAGCAGCAGGAAAGGAAAACAGAAACAAACAAGCAAACACACAATAAAAAAAACTCATCACAACTAACCTTGCACTTTTTATTCTTCCCTACAATGGTGATTTATAGCCAGATTTCAAAACAAAACCATGACTCTGGAAAAAGTTGGAGTGAAAGTATTTTCCTTTAACTTGGCTTGTTTCTTCTCTCTCATTTTTTTTCCCCCAGCTGTAACTATTTACTGATTCAAAAAAGTTCTGAAACTGCATTTTTTAAGAACATAACTATTTGTCAGAAGGAAGAAAAGAAGATCAGAAAATCACCCAGCTGTCTGTCTCACAATCTTTTATACGCTCCTATTTGATCTTGTCCAGTCTTCACAAGTTTTCTTCTTACCAAGTATCGTATGGTTAATATCACACAGGGTATCTGTGGTCATGTTCCTAATTCATCTCTTCACCCATGGGTCATAAATTTTGCTTCCCAGGTTCTGGGGACCGTTTTGAAGCAGCAGTGCAGGAGACAACCAGAGTCATCCCACTGTGCAAGTCTTCCCCCACCCAATGGAACAACATTTTCTGTACTTCTGAAACCTACCATCGATTCTCACCCTTTCCTCGTGCACCTTATGCGAAATCTGCCCCTAAAAATTCATTTCTGCCTCTACAGCTTTGAGGAGACTTGTGATGAATGCTGAAATATTCTGGTCCTTTGTAACCTACTGGTGCTCTTCAGTGGAGAAATCACTGATAAGCAGAAAGAAGGCCAGGAGGGAAGCAATCTTGCATTCTGGTGGTGCCTTTCAGGCATTACGGAATGGGATTGTTGTCCCCTGCTGCATAATGCCATCCCAGCACTTATTTTACATACCTAATCTGAATATCACCAGCAGCAATGGAACAAATCCTCTGATACTATTCTGTTCGGTCGTTCTAGGAACCCAAGAAAGCTGCAATGCTAGGTAGGGTACAGGGCCTGGGATGATGACAACATGGTGTGAAGGTCTCTCCTTTTGCTGTGAGCAGCTCTGCTCCAAAAGGACAGACAGACCTGAAATCTCACTGTGATGTTTTTTACAGGCACCTGTCTCAGTGTCACCACTGTGGTTAGGAAGGTATGCACAGAAGCATAAGGAGTCAGAACACATTGCAGATGAAAGTGAGCAGAATTGCAAAAGATGGATGGAAATGCTTATGCAAATGAAGATCTTGGCCTTGTCAGGAAACTCACCACAGCACTCATTTATTACTTTCTTAAGACAGCAGATGGCAAACTGCTAATGAATGTGAAACAAACAGAGATGCTAGAGAAGAATAGAAGAAGGGAAGAAGAGCTGGATTTAGAAGCAGAGTTGTGCAGCCTCTCAGGTAAACCCACTGCGAAAGAAAGGCTCCAGGGAGACCTCATTGCAGCCCTTCTATACACAAATACAGCCTACAGGAAAGCTGAGACTCTTCATTAGGGAGTGCAGAGACAGGACAAAGGGTAATGGCCTTAATATAAAAGGTGGGAGATTAGAATAAACATTAAGGAGAAATTCTTCACCATGAGTGTGGTGTGGCAAAGGAATAGGCTTCCTAGAGAAGATGTGAATGTCCCATCCCTGGAGGTGTTCAAGGCCAGAGTGGATGGAGCCTCAAGCCTGGTCTAAGCGGGAGCTGTGCCTATCCAAAGCACAGGGGTTGTAACTGTATGGTTTTAAGAACCTTTTCAACCCAAACTGTTCTATGATGCTACGATCCCATGTTGCTGACACTGAGAAAGAAACCTTAGCCAGGAGGGATCAGGTATGGCAGCTCGGGAGCTGGTGTAGTACAGAGATAACAGTGCTGAGCTGGTTCGTGTGCTCTCTGGTCCACTGTGCACAATGAAAAATAAAAAGCAATTCCATAATCACTCATTGAGTTACTGAGGAAGATAGAGAGGCAAGCAGGATGAGAATTAGGTCTTTCATGCACTGTAATAAGCTGATCTGAAGTCTCATTGCTGGAGTTGACACTTATTACTGGAAAACTCAGCTTGTTTTTTGCCATCACGGAGCCTTCTCTCATAATTTCCTCAGATTTCCTCCTGTCAGGTCACTTCAGTATTTCTTTGAAATAAAGACAACCTTGTAAATAAAGGATAGCCAAGATGCTTCTCAGGGAGATAAGACAAGCCCCGTCAGGAGAAGAAATGAGGTTTTGGTGCAGACTCAACAAGAAGCACGTCTTTTGTTGCAATCACTAACTAAGTGTAATTAACTTCCTGATGAGGTGCAGGATCTCAGGAACTGATTGGAGTTATAGGCTAATAATTATTCATGAGAAATTAAAAGACACTAGTTACGGGAACTGAATGTATTAATTTTTTTTTACGAAGCTCACTGGAGGAAACACTTCCACGAGCCAAGGCTGCAGATGAATTCCCAGACTGCTGCTGTGCAGGACTGTGGTGGGGAGTGGAAGGGAAACATCCACCCTATTTTCTCCCTGAATGAGGTCCACAGCCTCGAGGAACTCTCCAGGGAAAATGATGCAGCTCACCAACGTCAGAATCATCCTCTGAATATTCTGCTCAATGGGAGGGATCCCACAGAAGTTAAGAGGTGAATGCCAGCAGTGTTTAAGGGTTCTCTATGCTCTTCAGAGCCTGCTCTATCCCAAAGCCGTGTTGACTACCTACAAGCACAGGGAGTTGATGGGAGTTGAGGTGGGGAGGTACTCCTTCCCCTCTCTGAGAAACTCCATCAGAATGCCACTGTGCACAGAGGTTGGGAACAATGAGTGGAGCCAACAGCAAGCTCAACTTTAGTGGGATCATTAGACGCATACTCTGCAGACACACAGCAGCTTGGGAAAGCTGTTCCCAGCAATGCTGTCTGTCTCCAGCGAATGCAGATGATCAACACTTGCTCTGCTTTCCAGACAAGCAGCCTTAAGGGTACACATGCTGAAGTGCTGCATCAGTGACTTGCTTTATGTGAACCATGCAAGCCATGTGCCACACTTAGCGAGCAATGCTGGCTCAGAGCTTGCAGCCACCTCGGCACATGCAAGGCTCACAGGAGGCAGCAGCAGCACTGCTCTAGCCAAAACCTTCAGCATCAGTTGCTTTTGGTCCAGAACCAGTAAGTCTGGACTGCCACTAAACTGGGAAATTATTGCCCTGGCACTAGGACAGATTTTTGGTTTACTCACATCTCTTGATTTTAGAGGATTACAGTATCGTTGGGAATTCCCTACACTTGTCCTTAATTACAACATAGCAAATTAAAGGCTAATCATCATCAGCATGCCAAATTCTCCAGGACTCCTACAGTTCTGAACAGATCCAGGCACATCTGAACTGTCTGTACTTGTTCCTTGCACAAGGGTCTGCCTGATGGTTATTCAGCTGTTGCAAGTGAAACCCAGGCCAACGACAGCCTTTTGGGCAGGAGTCTAGCAGAAGCCCAGGTGAGAGCAGGGGCTGCATTCCCTGGCAGTTTTGAGGTACCTGCTGCACATAGCCCCATATCATTGTCAGTTCCAGCAGCTCCTGCTGTTCACCTGAAGTGTCAGATGTAAAAGGAAAACATTTGTTTGGAAGGTATTGACCTAAAAATGCTGTCAGGGTATTGCTGGTACTTATGCCACTCACCTAGGGAAATGGGCCAGTGGAGAAGAAGAAATTGCCAGTAGACAACAGATCAGAGCTGAGTCTCTTGGGGATAAGGTGGTCAGGTAGGCAACTGTCGGAAGGAACCCTTACAGGCCAACTCACCTGCAACAAACAGGGACACCCACAGCTCTACCAGGTGCTGGTAGAGCAGTCCAGTCTGATGTCTCCAAAGATGGGTCACCCAGCACCTCTCTGGGCAACCTGTGCCAGTCCCTCACCACCCCTACTGTAAAGAACTTCTTCCTTATATCCAGTCCAGGTGTTCTTCCACTGGTGAGAACCTGCCTTGATGCTCTGTGTGAAACACAAGCACTCCTTAGTGCTCACAGGACAGGCTTTTAGTCATGCCCAGTAGAAATGAGTCAGTCCCACTGGTGCAACCTGCTTTTGGGTGTACAGAATTTGCTCTGTGATAGCTGGCTCCAGTCAGATTCCCAGAAAACACTATGGGGCATCTGTTTGCTGCAGTATCTCCTGTCCTGCCAGTGATAACAGTGGTGCTTGCAACACTCGTGCCAGCTTGCAGTGTGTGGTATTCCCTCCTCTATCCCTTTGAGTGCAGGTAGGGATGTTGAATTCATACCCCAAAACCTATCTGGCTACCTGAAGTTCAGGTAAGCACACACAGAAAGGCTGAGTCCACGTGGGAAATAATAGTAAATAGAAGATACCTAATATATAAATTTTATATATATCTATCTGTATAGTATTATCTTTCTCAATTTCCAAGGCAGAAGGTGAATGGAGATGTGGTGACACAGTATATAAAGTAAAAGTAGTTATTTTTGCCAGATTGCTCGATATAGAAATACTAATAAAAAAACGAACAAGCAGGAAATTCAATTCCAGTCTCATCATATTCTACAGAGATGTATTGAACCGGCATTTCTATAAATTGAAAAATATTTCCGTCACCTGAAAAGTAAATCTATGTAACAAGAACAAAGTGTTGGAAATGTGAAATTTATGAAAAACGGAATGAAAAAAGAGAAGAAACTGGTGTGCTCTTTCATCTTACCCGAATCATATCGGAGAGCATGGTGTGCACGTCCCTCAGAGCCAGGCAGCTATTACAGCAGGATCAGTTACGAGCAGAGTATGCAACTGCCAAGGCTGTTGGCGGAGTTAAGGTAAAACCTACTTGGAACAATTTATTTAAAACCCAACAAATGCTTTTAGCCCAGGTAGGAGTGTCAAGCAGTTCCTTATTTGCAGGACACAGGACCGAAGGCTCTATGGCAGATGTGCACATTCCTGACATTCCTTGTCAACCAGCTCCCAGTGGGCTGAGTGAAAGGTGCTCAGACAGCAAGGACAGGAGATGCCTTTTAGCGTGACCCAGACACCTTTCCAGGGATGCAGACGTGACACTGGAGGTTAGAGGAGCCCCATATTTCTATGAGAGAACTGCAAAGGCACCTGAATCTCATACCTGTCCCATCTTTGGTTCTGGACGAGCTTTGGCTGTGCATGGGACTGCAAAGTCAGAAGAATGATGCCCTCATGAGTGACCTTTATGCTCCACAACCTCCATCATCCGTGGTTGATGTCTCTGACACGAGAAGTCTTTGCACCACACGATGTTTTTTCTGAGAACTTAGCTTCCATTTTCTTGGCAGCTATCAGCCTCTGGGCATCGAAATCTCATATCTTGCTGGGAATTAGAGGCGGAGTGAGTTCCTTCAGCTGTCCCTGTAGTTTGCAGCTAAGTGTTCCAAATACCATGAGTTCATCCACCAGTCCATTTGCAGGCAGGGTGCTTGTCCAAGTCCTCCACTCTCCCTTTCAATCTCTCCCTTGCACATTAGCCCTTGTCATGTCTTCAGTTTCTACTTCATGGATGATTTGGATTTACTGTCAGAAGCTTTCAAGGAAGCAGACAGATTCTTATCCACCATTCATTTTCTCTGCTAGCACTAGCTATGCTTCCCCAGTATGTGTTTGCCCTTGGAGAGATCATTCTAATAATAGATTCATAGAATCACAACATGTCCCAAATTGGAAGGGATCCAGAAAGTCCAACTCCTTCATCAAGCCCAACTTGTAAGGGCTTTAACATTCCCACTGGAGTCCTTCACTGAGCGTCCAATCCCTTTCTGAAGGAACTGCCACATCCCACTGGAGAAGACAGATCAAGAGGTGTGTTACAGATTAAGTTTCACTCGCTACTCCCATGCATCCCCTTTTTTGGGTTTCTGGATGGTTCTGAACACGCCCAGATCTGTTCATTTCTTATATCCACTGAATTCCATTACTTCAGTGAGGTTATTTTGGTGTCTCAGAAATGAGAGTATAGTTGGGTCTATCACAGACATTCCCTGTGTCATGATTGACTCAGACATAAAATGGTAGAAAACTCTAGAGACTGCCTGTGCAACCCAAGCACAGAATGGTTGCATTGAATGGACTTCCAGATTTCTATAGGAGTTTCTCAGCACCTTTGTGTATCAATCTTCTTCCAGAACTTCTGGCACCACACAACTTTAGTTAATGAATGAAACAAATGGATTTTTTTTTGCCTAGCTTGACCTGCTTCGATCTTGACCTTGAAAACCAACTGTGAATTAGTGGCTGATGTACAATGAAACTAGAGGAATCCCATACTTAGTTTCCTATAATCCTATTTGGATTCTGTTTCCATTTCCTTCTGCTTAATCCTGACATATCAACTGAAACAACTGTGCAAACTGCTTGGCACAAGGGAAAAAATTAATGTCCTGCCCAGTCATTAAGGTGAGGCTGGGAGATGAAACTTCACAGCTAAATTAAATCTGATCTTTATGGTAGAAACAAACAAGATCTAATGAGAACCTCAGAAGTCTTGTCACACAGTCCCATCCCTTGGATTTGTGTTGACAAAGGCTGCTGATGCCAGTGTCAGAAACCTGAGAAAAGTCATTCAGACGTGAGCACAGCATCTAAACAAAATTGTCTTTCTCCTTCACAAACTAATTCCTTTAAGGCTTATGCATGAAATATAAAGTTAAATTTGAGTTAGCAGGGCATTATGGGAGTAGCAACAAGGGGACTGGTCCTTTGCAAAGAATACATAAACCAGATCACTGATAGGATTCTGCCCAGAGGTCTCCACATGTTCTTTTAATTTCTGTCCAGAATCAATTCTTTTGGAGAGGAGAGATGCCTTTCCAAAATTCACTATTAATTAACAGATATATCCCAAAGCATTTTCTATGGTGCCACAAGTTTTAAATCAATGTAGCATCAAGGACTGCAGCATTCATCCTGGGTCTTTTAGATAACGGATAAAAGCAGCATAAAGGATTACCTATTTTTCTAACTCCTTTTAAATATTTGGGTAGGTTAAGGACATGGTCTGGATATACTTTGACTATTAATTTCATGACTCTTCACCTCATGTATTCCAGGAAACATTACTAGTGCCATCTGACCCGATGTAATTTTGGGTGGCAGTCCTCAGAAGAATCCATGAGCACTTGTTAGGAGATGACCGTAACTTTGCTGGAAGAATTAGGAGTGTGACCCTTCTTTGGCAAGATCTCATTGCCCTTTTTTGGGATAGGGGTTATGAATTCTCCTCCAGAGTGTCCTAATTCTGGTGCTTACCTTTGGGCTCTGAGTCATCCTGTTGTGCCCAGGGGCTTGGGTGGGGCATGGAGACCTCTGCAAGAGGATCACCTGGGTCAGTTCTTTGCCTGAACCTCCTGCTTTAATCTTCATTTGAACATCAGCTTGGATAGCATCATCTTAGTGCTGACTCCTTTTGCACTGCATTCATCCAAAATATCTGGCCTAAGGCATGGGAAAGGATATATTTGTCCTTCCCAGTCTCCTGAAGAGCAGCTCCAGGTAGGTTTTTGTTGGTTTCTTTTTGGTTGGTTGGTTTGGTTGGTTGTTTCTTTATTCTTTGTTTCCCACTTCAACCAACTCAGAGAAACATTAGAAATATGAAATCCAGATCTAATTGTGTCTTGAGCAGCTTCTAAAAGGGAGCTCTTCAGAACTGTTTCATTCTTCCTGAATGCTTCCACTGTAAGGGCTGGATCCACATAGGGAAAAGCATCAGGGAATACTGAGTGCAGAATACGGCTCTTTGCTTCAAAATAGATTTTCTAGTTGATTCCAATACCCAGAACAAACAACACCCTCAACTTCTGCTAACACCCTCGCCCAGATTTGCACATACATTTACTGGTAACTGTTGCTTCTTGATTGGTCAGGGTCCATGGATCTTGCAGCCTTTCAGTAGCCCCCAGTGTTGACCATCTGTCTTAGACTCATTGGGACTGGCAGGTTTGCTGACCAGCAGGTCTGACACATGCCCTTCAGCTCTGCTGTCAGTGGTATCTGGTGCTTGCAGAACCTCTTGCACGAAGGAGCCCCATTTCATGACACTCTCTCCAAGCTGGAGCTTAAATCCCGCACCAGACTTTTCCTGCAGGATTGATCTCTGTTTGTCCTTGCAGAGATCACATTCTTCCCAGAAACATTTTGTCTTCTTTAACAATCTTGCTATCAGCAGCAACGTATTCCATTCTGGGGGACTGGATAAAACCGCCCTTAAAGCAGGTGATAAATCAGTAGGATGGGATAGGGCAAAGGAAGGAATAAAAGTAATTGGACAATCATAAGGCTGGAAGTGAGAGAGGCAGATTTCCCAGAGGAGCTAGCCAAGAGTAATACATGTGTAGGCTTACAAAAGAGCTCCTGTAAATGGAAATAACAGATGTGGTGGTGAATATAGCCTTTGTCAGTGCAGTATAATTGGAATGTTCAATGGCTTCATGAAAATACGTTGACTCCTAATTGCTATTGCTCCTGCGTTCCTCAGCTAGCACAAAGCTCTAGACCTTCAAGGAGATCACAAAGGGGCTGAAAGTTTCCTGGCTTGCAGGCAGCTGCTTTTTTCAGCTCCTCTGGCAAACTGTACAAGTGGCAGCTTGGACCAGCCCCAGCAAGTCCACTTGGCAACTGCTCCCTATTTTGTTGGGGGGGGGAGGGAAGGGGAGGGAACAGGAGATGACACAGGCTCCAGCAAAATGAGCAGAGAGGATGACTCAATTCTTCCTGTGTGTCAAGCTGGTAGTTTCTGAGGCTCTTCCTATAGTGTGAAATGGTCTCGCTCACCCAATAGTCTGTGTCTCCGTGGGCTTCTTCAGTCAGCAGGGACTGACAGCTTCCCTCCTGTATCACCTCCTTTGCTCCTGCAGCAGCTCCAAATGTGTCTTGCAGCCACTCATTGTCAACACAGGCGTGATTCACAGAGAGCTGCTGGCACGTGCCTCGAGATCAATCAGGCCAAAGATCTTGTTATTCCTTAGCTCAGCTCTGAAAGCGATGTTCCAAAACAAGAGGTTTCACACCAAGTACCTCAGAGTTAACCTCAATCTGTGGCTCATGGTTTCAACCAAATGCTGGTTTGTAGCCAGAGAATCCCATCAAGATCATAACCTGTCAGCTGGTCTCGGGCTGAAAGCTGCTGATGTGGAAGGCTGTGTGACACTTACATTCCCTTACCCTGTGCCACCAACCATGCTGACATCTCATGGCTAGGTCCATGTCACAGGGCTTCCCATTCCAACCCTTACACCTCAAGGCTGAGCGATTTGGTGCCTTTTTATCCTGTAGGCTGCCCTGAAACCCCAGCTCCTGAAGCACCATCTCAATCCTTTCCATTTACACACACTTTATGGACTTTGATCCCCGTTCTCTCTTTTTCTTCCTTGATCTTCCCTTATTTCCAGCAGATGCTTTAAGACCCTTACAACAGAGAACTTTCCAAGGAGACCTTTCATTTCCTAGTATCTGTGTATCTCTATCTACTTCAGCCGTCTGTTTTTCTGCCTTCATCTCTGGGCTGTCCTCTGCCGCCCTTCACACTCGCTGTTTTCTCCAGACATCGGTGACACTCATTATTTCTTGCTGCAAAAAATATGAAAGTTGAAAAAGTTCTTTCAAGTTGCACAGGCTGGGCTGCCTTTTCATTAATCTGAGGGGGGAAAAAAGCAGCAATCACTTGCAGCCTCTCCTCTCTGAGCAGTTTGAAAGGGACAGGACTCCTCTGTGATGTTGGCAATACCGTGCAGCTGTGAGGCGAAACACAGCTATCGATAGTGGGGGGTTCGTAGAGGTGCAAGCTGCAAACAAAAATGATCTCACTTTAATGAATTACCTTAAACTCCTTAAACTTCATGAGCTCTAATCAGCTCTAATGAGTTATTTCTCCTTCTCAGAGTGAGAGTTACAGATTTTGTTTCAGCTCCTGGTTCATTGCATAAGCAAAATAAAATATGTGAGTTTATAGGGATGTGCAGTAAAGGTCTCCTTTTCAATAGCAGAAGTTCTGGTTTCCAGAGCACTAATCCCACCAGGACTCTGAGGTCCCATTGGGAGACCACTTTAGGAAGGGCTCTCTCTGTCCACACCCTTCTCCCTGCTGCTCAAGGTCATTGATGGGGTAGTGGCAGAGGATGCTGCTGAAGATGTGATCACAAAGTCCTGTGCTGGGGGTACCAGCATGCACTAGCTGCTTTGGAGCATGCCCAGTGACTGCTTCTGCAGCCAAAAGCCCCTGTGCTGATGCTGTGATGACTTGATAGGAAAGGGCTTTCATCAGCACCCTTACTGTGGCCTAAGCCATATGGGCTGCCAGGCTGAGACTCTTCCCCACAGAAATGTACATTCAGAGTTAACACTTGTGCCAAGTCTTAGCAGGACTACATCTTCTTTTCAGCCTTGAAAGCATAGAGATAAATTAGACGTATCCTGGATTCAGCATCCCGTGAATGTCTGGCTGGAAGAGATTTACTGAGTCTTTAAGGCTCTCCATAAGCCTTTTCTCTTATAACGGCTTTCACGATCCAAAGTATTTGCCAGGCATGCTGTGCATAACCCCCTCCCCACACCCACACACAGACTGGCGTTTCATTTCAAGCTATGCTAATCCATAGCTCTTCCTGCACTCATGCAGTTTCAGTTATATTTTATTTATTATAGGATTTCACTTCAAAATTTAACCTTTTAATATCTTACAAGATGTCTCCTTGACAGGGTAATGCCACACAGACATGGCTGCCTACATGCTCAACAGAAATACTCTTGCACTTTCTATATGCTTTTGCAATTGGATTCATTCCTCTAACACTATCAGGTCTCCGTGGCACCTGCATCATTTATAATATTCCTGCCTGCCTCCAGGGTGGAGGAGATACTGAGGATCTGAAGGGTTATCCCACCCTCCCACTCAGCCCCTGTAAAACATTCTGAGAGCCCTTGAAATTTAGTGCCATGTTTTGCTCTTGAATGACTCTCCAGTGTCAAGGTAGGGCATGTGTGCTTACAGAAATGGCTTTTGTCTGGTCTCACTGCTCCCAGTCCTCTGTAAAGCTGTCTGGAGGTTCCTATAGGTACAGTTTTTCTTCTCAAACATTTTAAACCAGAATGATATTTAGCAAAGCCAAAGCTTAGGGAACTTCCTCACATCTCTCCAGCATGCCTTTCTCTTCTGACTTGGTGGAGCTTCTTGGTGTGCTTCCGTGGGCTAAAAGCCAATGGCAACAGCCCATCATGGAGAGCTTGTGTCTGCATCCAGACTAAGAAGCAAACTCAGGGCAGGGCAGCCCATACTGTCTGATCAGTGAATGTCTCATGGCACAGCTCTGAGCTCTGTTAGCCAGGAATGGCTCAGATGTTAGATGGACCAGGAAGCATTTCCATCCAGTTTTTTTTTTTTAATTCCACTGGTGGTTTTTTTTGTTTGTTTGTTTTTTGTTTTTGTTTTTGTTTTTTTTTCTTTTTCTAATGGAGTTCAGCAGTACAACTACTAGTCATCTTTCACCAAAGTCAGGATTGGAAACAATCCTTAGGCTGCTCAATCTCCAAAGCACTCATGCCATGAAAGTAACAGCTCTGAAAAGTGCAGTAGCTCGTCATTAGTGGTCCCCCAGTAGTGTGCACAGGGACCTAGGAAATCCATTGTTACAAATAGACAGGGACAACACGTTTCAGCATGAGACCATCTTAGTTCCTAAAAGGTGGGAATTCAACAGTGCAATGCAGAACAAAGTCAGCAGGGATGTTGTTTCATGGCTGTGTGCAATACGTCGCTGCTGAAGGAGTAATAGTCGAATGTTTTGGCATTGTAATAGTCAAATTATATGCAAAAGCATACATAGTCATTACTCATTAATTAATTTAAATAATTGACTACTTCAGAAGTATGTATGATCTGTCTCTTCTGCAGCTGTTTCATTTGGCTGATCTATTGTTCTGTGGGCACACATTAGGAATGTTTGTGAAATGCACAAAATATTTAGTCTGTGAGTGTTGCATAAGTAAATACTCTTTTTATCCGAGTACTCCAGAAGCAATTAATTAACACCATAGCCTGAAAGAAGAGAGCTGTTCATAAATCATTGTCACAAAAAAAAACACCCAACAACACCCTTGGTTTCACTGCTGGGACAGAAGTTTTATTTGCATGGCCATAGATGAGCCTAAAGCAGGGGAAGCTCGATGAACCCAGACAGCGCTCATTGGAAGGGAGAGGTGGCCACAGCCTTGATGAGCCATGCCCGCAGGCTGGTAATGTCACAGGGGTATGTGAGACACAAACATGCTGTGTCTCACTTCACTCAGGGCTTCCCACCTCCAGATGGCTCCTGCATTGAGCACACAGTGTTATTTTCTGTGCAGATGGAGCTAGAGAGCAGCGTTGTTATTGAAATAACAATGGTGATAATCAAAGTTTGTTTTCCTTTTCTTTTCATTGACCTTTGTCTGGTGGGAGGGACAGCCAATGCCAACAGCTTTCCAGCAGATGCAATTTCACATCCATCATGAAATTTGGGGTTATGCCTTGCCAAGCTCCACCACGAGAGCTTGTTCACCTCCCTTGGAAAAGCATTTTCAGCCATGCCCTCACTGTGATGCAAAAAAATTCAGAAGAGTTTCTACCTTCCCATAGGATTCTCTCTCCTTCTTGCTTTTCTGTGACTTTACACGTTTTATTGCTGGTCACCATCAAAAATACTTAAACATCCTTGTTTTCTCCCTGAATTGATCAGAAATGGTTTTAGCCTGTCTATTGGCAAGAGTCACTTCTGGGCTGGCAGAACCCACACAAGGGAGGTGGGACTTTGCAGCATGGATGTCTTTCCCTACCTTAACTTCCCTACCTTAACACAGGTTTATACTGTGTGTTAGAAACTTCTTTCACCTTTTTTTTTTGTGTGTGACAAAATGAAGACTTTCAGTCATTGGTAATTTCTCTTCTCCTGACCCACGTGGAGTATTTTCAGAGGAGTGACACCAACATGGAGGAAAATTAAATTATTGTAACTAAGGTTGCCACGTTACGGTTCTGTTTTTCTCACTTCCCTTTTATCATCATGACTACTATGGTTTTCATTCTGGCATTGCAGGTGGAGGCTAGAGGATAGCTTGGATGTGCTTTATGGCTATGGCTATTTGGTAATATCAGAGCCCTTCTTATCTGCAGAAAGAATCTGTTTATTGTATACCCAATAACACTCAGGACAAGTCTTCCAAATATCCTGGGCAGAGACAACGAGCAAGGAAATGATCATAGCTGTCGTGCACTTTGTACTGAGGAGAGGTTACCAGTTGTGGTTATTGAAACCATAAGAATGGAAGAATGTATTTTCCAAGTGAATAGCAACCTCCAAAAAAGGAAAGTGCAGTTTCTGAGGAGACTCAAAGTGTATTTTAAAATCAGATTTGGGAATTCAGCCATCTGTCCAAATATTGAAATTCATCAGCCATTTCAAGTGGGCGTTCGTCAAGCAGAAACATCCGAAGGAGCTCCCACGCCTGCTGTGTTACTGGGTTTGGGATACAGCCAAACACCATTGACACAGTTTTCTTGCTCTTGCGTCTTAACTTTTTTTTTTGGCTGCAAATCATCTTTGAGTGTGAGCAAAATATAGCTGCCAGTTTGGCAAAATTGCCTGTGGTGTGAAACTACGACAGGTGCTAGTAGGGTTTGCCATGTGTGGATGGAGAGAGAAGGAGGAAATCCTCCCAGATGACGTGGAGAGTCATTGCTCCGTTACGCATTGCTCCTAAGGAGGAACTCAGAGGTGTCCTGCTCTGCTCCGCACTGCACTGTGGTGCTTTCTTTCAGCTCTTCACTAGCAAAGCATTTTTTCCCCATTCTGTAATTATTGCCACTCATCTGACAGACCGGGGAAGCTTCTTTTGCAGAGCTATGGTAAAGAAGTGTAGGAGTTTCTGCAGGCAAGTAAGGCAGGAATTGGTATCTGCATATCAAACATCATGCAATTAGTAGGAATGTGTGTTATTACTCTGAACAAATAGCTGCCACGTCAGCTGCCACCTGTGGCTTTTGAATTGCATCTCTTGCATCCAAGAGAGAGAACTCTGCATCTAGGTTTAATTCCTGCAGGTTAATTTGTATGGATAAACTCAGCCTCGCCATGAAAACTGTGTCTCTAACCATGATCCAGGGATGTCCTGCTGTACTGAAACATCATGCTGCTCTTAGCTTCCCAACCTCTTGGCTGCAATTGGTCTGAAGACTGATAGATCCTGGTGAATATCTTCTCTCCATGGATAAATCCACACAAAGAGAAATTTGTCTTTGCTCATGAACTCAAAATAAAGGTGTTCTGTTTTTGGTTTGGTTTTTTTTCTTTTCTTTTTGTCCCTATGAGGATTTGGGAAGTTTATAACACATTAAATCTCTCTGCAATCTCATAAATATAAATGACAATGTTATAAAGAGTCAAAAGGTGCAGAGAAATCAAAATAATTAAATCTAGGACATCAAATGCACAATGAGTTCCTTCGTCTCACACTCAGATTAGGAAGCCATCCTATGCTGCATTTGCTCTGATGGAGAACTAGGGATGAGAATAATGATATGCCCTCCAAGGCAGCTTTGTGCAGTACCAAACACCCAGAGGAACAGCATAGTTTGAAGGTTTGGGTAAAGTCTGACTGGGGCACGCTTAGCAAATGAGCTTCTAGTTTCACAGCTATGGGGAAACATCTGGCAGCAGATAAGCAACAGCAGGATCGGGCAAATGATTTTGTCTACTGATTTAATCAACATCTACAACCTCTCTGTATACCAATACTTCTCCCCTGTGTCTTCTCTCTTTCTAATACGGAAAATCTTCAGTGTTGCACAGCCCTGAAACAGGTCACTCAGGGAGGGCATGGAGCATCCTCAGAGTGTTTGGGATCTGCTTGACCAAGGTGATCTGATCTTGGAGGCTGTCCTGCTCTGCAAGAGGACTGGAGTGTTCCAGGGGTCCCTTTCCAAATGCTCTTCTACAGTTCTGTCAGAGCAACCCAGAAAACTACACAACCACATTTTCTTATCCATGCACACTTTGAGAGCAGGAGTTAAAGCAGCTGGAGATGTGCTGCCTGTAGCATCACACCTTTCCATTGAGATAGACCCTGTGAGGTGCTGTGCACTTCCACTGCTCTGAATCAGTGAGCTGGAGCACATAGGAGGCATCCATAGACTGACTCTGCCCTCTCTGTTTCTTGCTCTTATGTAAAGCATTATTGAGTTCTTTTTCTGGATTTGTCCTTCTCACTCTGGAATCTTGCACAGCACTGGAGCAGAAAGCCAGACATACCTCTGGCTCTTAGCACAAGGCAGGATCAGAGCTTTCCATGGCAAACATGGAGAAACATTCACGAAGCAGAAAACAGACAGAAAACATTTTCTTCATTCCCCGTTCTCCTGGCAAGTCTCAGTTCTCTCCACCAGCAGCTGTTTACAGGAACAAGGCTCCAGGTGCAACCACCAGCCTGGCTCCAGCTGAAAATCACAAAGGATCTTGCTTTTGGAAATGAGCCTTTTATCAGAGCCAAACTGAAGGTGGAGTCACCCACTGCGTGCAGGTGAGAGCCCCTGCCCAGTAGAAGTCAGCTTTTCCTCAGCAGCCCGACCTGCCCCTCTCCTGCTCCCCCAAAGCAGAGCAGCTGCTGAGCCTTCTGGGACTTCTCAAGGTGCACCATGAGACAGTGCAAAACCTGACCCGGCTGACTGGATCTCTGCTGGCACACCGTCAGACAAACCAGCCTTCCTCTGATGATTTGGTGAACTTCTGAAGGCCAATAGATCAATACTATGCCAGCAAGGGTGGAGGAAGCACACACAGTGTTAAGCATTTAGGGTGGAAGACCTGGACTGCCCCTGATGCTTCACGAATGTTTGTGAAATGAAATCTTGGCAGTGAGCTGCATTTCGTACTCAGAAGTATTTATTTCATAGGACAATTTATAGAATAAATTGCTAGGATGCTTACCCATCTTATTACAACCCAAAACACCTTGGGATGCTTTGGCTAATCGTGATCAAATACCACCAAGCTGTCTTATAGCATTAAAAAAAATATTTGATTGCCAGAAATCCATTACTGAGTAGACATCTGTGCACTGAACTCAAACCGTGAGAGTATTATTCACTGCTTTTTTTTTTTTTAATTGCCAAAGATGGTTCTTTGTAATATGTCTTCTCACACTACTGTACAAACACAAGATTTGCATTGGCTTATGAAGTCCTAAGCCTTTGATACAGTGCATTAATTAAAAATGTTTCATTCACAAGAGAGGAAGGAGAAAGTTTTACATGAATTTCCACAGAGCTTTCTGCAATTTCAGGAAGAGATGCAGGGCTCTGCATAGTGTGATCTGGGGAATCTATAGGCACTGTGAGCCCACTGCAGTGCTGCCTGTGATGGGCAGGGGAGCACCAACACAACAGCTTTAAGGGGCATGGTTTAATGGGGAAATACTGGTGGTAGGAGCATGGTGGAGCTGGATGATCTTGGAGGTGTTTTCCAACCTTGGTGATTCTGTGATTATCTGCTAAGCAGTGCTACACGTAGCAGGCTGATTCTGTGCTCCAATGGCATGAAAAGCTTCTTAAAAAGTCTAGTTTTGAACACAAAATAATTGTGCCTGTTGCCCATTGACATCTCATAGCGGAGATGCTCCCCTGGTTTTGGGAGAAGCCCTGGTCTGTTCTCTGTTCCTCTTTGGAGCGACAGATTTCCCTACAGTTTGGTGAAGGATTAAATAATCTGGCCTTTGTCATGGTGATGGACTGTCAAATCCGGGACTCAGAACAGGAACTGCAACCTAACAAAATCTCTACTTGAATGCATCCGAGCAGAGGCTCAGAGGAGTTTCTGGAGAAATGATTGTTCATTTTCCCCTTTTGGGAACCTTGGTTCGAAATGCAAGTCTCCACTTGTATGAGCCTCAAAGGGAGTCTGTTTCTTATGGTACCAGCCTGAAGTAGTGCAGAGGGGAGCTAAGGGGTCCTACCAGGAAAGAAAAGGATACTGGAAAATGAAGATAATGATGAGTCCAAGGAGGTGTGTTCTCAGCAGAAGGCAGTTCCAGTAATACCTGACTGCGTGAACACCAGGGCCAGGGGAAGAAATTCAGGAATGTTCAGAAAGAAGTCAGCTTCCAGGCTCTGTTGTCACATCTGATTAAATCCTTTGTTCCCAGCAGCCCAGAATTAAATCTGCAATCAGCAGGACTTGGGAGTCTGCCACTAAAAGGACAGTTCACCTGCTCCAAAATCTAGAGGTTAGATCTTCCTGAGACAGCATCTGCAATCCCTGTGGTTGTCTCTGTAAGCCAACAACCCCAAAACTGTTTTACACCTAAAAAGGGGGAAATAAAAGTTTGTTTAAAAGCACCATGGTCCTATGAAAACCTAAGATGTCAACATGGTCAGGAATAAACGCAGAGCTGAAGGCTCAAGTTAGGTCCCAAGTGTCTCTTCTTGCTAAACCAAGACATCATACTCGATCTTTCCTTCTGCCTGAGCAGAGGAACAGAAGAGGCCCAGCAGTCACAGGCTGAACCATGTGAGTAGAGGAAAAGAGAGAGGCTGCTGTTAATGTAGGTAACCCACAGGATTCCATGCAACGATTTATAATGATCCGTTTTGTGATGGGTGCTTCTGCAAATAACCTTGACTCCACAAAGTCTCATTTATTCTTGAAAATGTAGTTCTTGTTACTTATTCCACGCTATTTCCCTCTTAAGAGATCCCCTCACCTGGTACACCACATGTCCAGTTTCTCAGCAGGAATTACCAGCACAGGAAACCCACCACACCAGCCTCTCCTGTTGAACAGGGCACATTGAAGGTGGGCAGTGGGTGGGAGAAGGATGGACCCCACGTCAGAGGAACCTTTTCCTACCACACCTTCCCTCTTCAGACCTCTCTTGGAACAGCTTCTCCAGCTCTTGCTCTGGCCATGTCTTTAAAGAAGCTGGATTAGCATGTTGCAGGCTGCTGAGTTGTAGCAAAGACTGGAAATTCAAAGAAAGCCAAAGATAGAGGACATGGGGATGAGAGCAGCACTGCCAACCACTCCTGCACCCATTGCTGCGCTGGAGCCTCCCATGGCCTCACCACAGGCTTCATGGAGGGGAGACAGCCAGCATTAACCCCTGCAGAGGCAGGGACACGCACACTGAGCCCACAGCCCTGGATGAAGGACCTCACATAAGGCAGATGCCATCCTGAGAACCCTCCTGAGCCTTGCAGAGGCTGTGTGCTGTTAGGTAACCCCAAATGCTCAGTTTCCTGCCCCTGGCAGTAGCGAGCAGGCTGTCAGTTGTGCTCAACACCACCAATGTTAAGCAGGGTGGGGGTCGGGGTGAGCTGCTCACCAGCCCTGAACAGATCCAGCGAGCAAATACGTTAATTTAAAAAATAATGCAAGCAGCGTGCAGTGATTTGTGGAGCTCATTAATGCTGGAAAACAGCTTTGACATCTGCACATTGTTCAGCCGAGCCTTCACCATTCAGGGCTTTTGGATGTTCCCAGAGAGCCCATGCAGCAGCAGCAGCGTCCCTGCCTTGTTGTAAAAACCCTGCAACTTCCTCCTGCAATTCTGACAAATGCCTCTAAATACAGTCGTTAATAGCATGTCCTTGTGAGGCGGTGTGAAATTGTATTTGATGTTCCTGAGCAGCTTGGAGAGTAATTACCTTTAACACAATGGGTCTGACTCAGGTTTTGTGATGAAAATATAGTTTCAGTGACAGAAATATTTGTTTAATTACTCCATATGCACATAGGTGATGCTATTCATGTTTGTCTGAGCCTACATCACTAGCAATTAGCATCTGCTGCTGAAATCCTCAACAATAGCTATTTTGTGATCATAAAAGGGACAAACTCCCTCCCTCTTCACAAACAACTGTGTGTTTTGCTTCTTGCTGATAGCAACTGGGATACTGAATTCTTGTAAATATCTGAGTAGGTCATGTCAAGAGCACAAGCTATTGTCTGTGTGGAGGAGAGCTTATTACAGGTTTATATTTACCCATCTAAAAGCAGATCCTCATTAGGCTGCAGACATCATAGCATCCTGCCATCAGCTGCTAGTACAATCTGTGCGGTTTAATTAGACAAGTCCTGAGGAAGAAACAAAAAATGCTGAAGGAAAGTGCCCAAATCACTAGATTTCAGCTTGTGGCCCAGCTGAAATCCCGAACTTGAGTCTCTGCTGTTCTCATGTTCTCGTGCACCATCCTCTCACTTCCCAAAGGCAATGGTGCAAGCCAAGTACCATTGGGAAGTCCTCCATGGGGAAGACACTGATCACAGAAGGTGACTACAGATACAATTTTCTGTCTGTGTCTCATTTAGAGGTGCCTTAATTCTATAGGAGGAAAGGTCCCACTATCTTTTCATAGAACAAACCACTCCAAAATATTTCAGTTGAACAGCCACAGCTCATCGCACCTCGTGGTTTGCAGTCAATAGGAAACACTTTCAGACTCCCAGGGCAGAAAGGACTGCTTTACCTTGTCACCATGATCAAATCCCTTATTCCAAATCTGACCTGGGATTAATTTACCATTTTGGCTAAATATTTTCTGGGATCTGCACTTTGAATATAGGAGACACAGGCCATTCTATGCTGTCAGATCCATCACTGGGTGGATCACAACACTCCAACAGCCTTGTGAGTCCTGTGATGCCCAGAGTCTTTGCTTTAGTGCAAAATGATTGCATCGTGGGAATTGCAATATAATTAAACTGCCAACTTCAGAGGAGAGAATGGGAGCCACCAGCAAAAGTAGCAATCTCTCACTCCAGGCAAGCACTACTTAATCTGGACTGAGTCATGTCAAAGCTCTCCAAATCCCTCCCCCTCCAAAGAAAGGGAAACATTATATGATTTTAACAAGAGAAAACCAAAGTGCACTGCAGCCTATGGAAACATTTTCTTCCAGCACTGTTGTGGGGACTGCAGTCTCCCCAGAGTTACTGCTGGGGTCAACACAAGGCCAGTTCCATTTGTGATAGATCTTAATGATGGCACTTGATGTGTTAATGGATGGCACAGAGATGCTGTAGGGATGAGAAAGTGTCAAGCACTGGAATAAGAGACAGAGAAAACCTGTTACAGTGACTGAAAGTGAGCAAAAGGTGCTGCTGAGTGAAACCCCTAATTTGTCATAACCTTATTTCCAGAATTTCATCACTGGGAGCTGTCAAACTTCCCCTACACAGTTTCAAGTGAGGCTTGCTCGTACAGAATATTGTTGATAGAGAAGAGAAGCTCTCCTGTGTATCTTCACTTCTGTCACTGTGTGAAGGAAAATCTCACACTGCAAGAGGAAAACAGAGTAAATGATATGTGAGAAAATGCATTTCCACACGAGGATTATTTCCCTGCAAATAAGATCTTGCTAAGCATCATGGGCCCTGCAGAACCTGTCAGCCTGTGCCTTCGGGGATGCTAATAATTTCTTGCATAACAGGGAAAGCTTTTGCCTTCCACTGATGAGGGCCTGAGTGCATTTGGCAAAGGCTGGTCTTTGCTGGCCTTGAGGCCTCTACAGCACACAAACTGACAGATCTAAAGTCACAACATGGTAGAGAACAGACTGAGAAGCTGTATGCAGCATGTGCAGCACGTGTGTGCCATGGGACATTCTCATCCAGCATCCATCCATGAAAATCAAAACAGCCCTACCCAAATCTCCCTGTCCAGGAAGGCTGGATTTTTGTCCCAGGGTTTTGAGCCACCTTTTGTTACCTTTTTGATGCATTTTGTTTCCCACAGGTGATGAACACTGTGTGCTACCTCTGGAATTACAGTTCTGGTGACACTCACACCTACCTTTACTCTTCCAACCATCCCAGCTCTCACCTCACCCTCATTGAGCTGCTCATCAAGTGCCCAATCCTACAGAGAGACTTGTGTTTCTGCAGAGCACCATTCCACTCTCACACGTTGGATTGGGCTTTTCCAAGGAGCACCTCTGGGGGCTTCTCCTGCTGTGCTCTTGGTCACCATCCCCTGAACCAATATGAGATCCAGAGACAGTTTTCTGACTCTGGTGATGGATTCTTTACTCTGTGGTTATAGTTTGACTTTCCATGCTAAACATGCACAAAATTGAGTAGAAACATTCATGGTGTTGGAAGAACTGAATTTGCACTTGTTGCTGTTTTCTGCTCAGAGTTTTGTTTCTGTGATCACATCCAGAAATTACTCATCCCAAACCAAGACAGGCATGTTAGGCTGGGTGAAGGGATCTTTCTGTTGCAGAGAGAAGAGCTACATTATTTTAGTACAAGCCATTTCCTTTGTATGAATCTATGCTTATGGTTAAAAAAAGTGGTGCTTTAGCAAGAGAAGGCCTTCAGTATGGGTCTTCTACATCAAGAAGGAAGTTTTGTGTGCTGTGTAGGATGAGGATGGAGGCAGCCACTATCTGAAAAGCTTTGGAGCACCAACAACTGAGTGTGATGCCAATGGGAAGAAGAGTTGGTCCGAACTGTGCACATGGTGAGACATAGGGACATACCCTATGGGGCTGTGCCATGTGGGCAGAGTCCTGCTACCCACTCTGCTGAGCTGTTGAATGGTTCCACTTCCAGCTTCAGTCAGTCTTTGCTGAAACTGTTTTGGCATTGTCTCCTGACAGTTGGTTTCATGTTTGCTGCCACTCATGGCAACCAAAATCCCCTCTGTCAGAGAGCTTCTGCTCTGTGTACTCATAGCACTGCCAGAGATGGTGAGACCAAAGATGTACCCCCAGCATCACATCTGGGCAACTGCCCTGGAGACCCTTTGTAGGCAACGGGGAGAAACAGCTTCCCAGGGAGCAACTGTCTGCATGGAAGAAATCACACCCTAGGAGGGTAATTTGTCTTTACCGACTTTAAAGTCCACTTCAAGAGGGGTTAATGCTGAATTTTATTTCTGCCTTCAAACAATATTCATTTTTAGACTAACTCATTTCCTGTTGCCAGGCTTTGTAGTGTGGGTTCTGTCTCTTTGTTCAAAAACGCAGGAGAATTGGCAGCTGTCTGCTCAGCACTGAGGGTTGGGATGCTTCATCTGTGCAAGGTGCAGGTCTTGAGGTCTCTGTGAACAGACTTGACCACAGGCTGTGTGAACTTTACTACTAGTCCAAAGCACACGTGCAAAGAAAACAAGCTCTGCCTAAATCAGAACACAAAGAAAAAAAAAAGCTGTGGCAGAGAGGGCTTGACAAAACACTTCTTTCTGATGGGCTCTATCCACCAGCCGTGTCCACATTCAAATTCTCAGTGTTACATGCATTCCTGGACATCCTTCAACCACTTGAATATTTGCAATAAACAGATTGCTGCTTCATTCACTGATGAAACAGGTTTGCTTTGTAATGACTGAGTCCCTCTTCCAGAAGGTGAAAGTTCTGCAGAGCTCAGCTCATCCATCCAAGTAGGTGCAAAAAGAAGACCAGTGCTTCTTGCTTGGGCTTTAGTTATTGGAAAGACACAGAAATGTGAAGGGCACATGTGCCAGTATGTGCAAGTCATTGGTCAAAGCATAAAAATTTTGGAAGAAGAAACAGAAGGTACATTGCTTATGGACAGGCTGCTCTGTGAACTCTGAGCAAGAGTAATAATAACAATTAATAACAGAATGCTTGAATTATTGATAGTAGTAATTCATAATTGAATAACTGATTTCTAAGCACTATTATGGGGACCCTTGTCACATTAACTCAAAGTATTTTGCAAGCCTCAATGAATTAATGTCAGGATTATTTTTTTCACAGCCAAAACTAAAATGAAACAGAATCTCTTTAGACAACTCCATCTCTGTATAAACCCCATGCACATTTCCCTTAGAGAGATCTGTCATGAAAACCACCAGGGTATGGTGATGGCTCCTCAGATCTCCCATCAGCATGAGGCTTCCATGCACACGTGTGGACTGGTGGCACTGGTGGCACTGGAGGTGGGCCCTGCTGGGGTGGTTGGGACAAAATGGGAGTAACAGGTGAATTGGGTGCAGAATAATGATCTTAAATACTACCTGTCTTCTGGACCCTTTCCTTTTCTCATGGACCAGGAAATAGCCTTTAATTTCACCAACCTGTGAATTTCTCATTTTCAATAATTATTTTATTTTCAAGACAAATGCTTTTTGACTCAAGTGGAGAAGGAGAATCTGCCACATCAACGGACATGCTGGCTACTTACAAGATTGTAGTAGGTCAAGCCCCATCCTCTTCATCTAAGATTAAATGATGAAACTTCCCATTCAGTGCAGTCAGTTCAAATTGTCGCTCTCTTTCAGACCTCTGCTCTTTCCCCATTCCTGTTGGTGTCCTTTTGGATTAAGGCTGCAGAAAATCTCCTAGGCAGTGCCTTTCTCATACCATGCCAGTTATAATAATTTTCAGTTTCTCTATAAATAATGCCTCGGCTCCAAAGCATCTCAAAGTGTCTTTCTGCCATCTGTAGCAACTTGCTGTTCCTATCAGCCATGCAATGGTTTTATCATTCTTCCTCCACAAGGCTTTGACTGCTTCTTTTGTGATTTCCAAGGATTAGAATATAAATAAGAATATTTATTTTCCACCACAGATAGGCTTGTTTTGAGTAGTAAAAATCATACAGATGGGCAGTGGCTGTTAAAACCATTCTATTTTCTTTCTGTATATCAGAAGGTTCCCATTCACCTTGAGCTCTGACACTCCAGAACGTACTGCTCTTTAGAATTAAGCTCACGTTACCAGCAAAGAATCAGAAGGCTAAAGAAAAGATTTCCAATTGTTGATGGAAGCACACTTCATTTCTTCACCTCTGAACTTTAGAAAGTATTGCAGATAATTCTCACTGTGGCACACATATTTATATTGCCCTTGGTCAGTCCCTATTGCTCCGCAGAGATCTCAGGAAGGATTTCCTCCGTTACCTTCCCAGGTACCAAGGTGAGGTCGAAAGACCTGTAGTTCCCTAGGTCCTTCTGGAAGATGCATGTGATGCCTGGCTGAACAACACCGTTCCTGTCATTCCTAATCATTGGCACCACTTGTGTACTTGCTGATGTGAGCATGGACAGGACATCTTTTGAAATCAGTCTGCATCCAATTCAGAGGCATGAAATGAGGTTGGGAAATGCTTCAAATTGTATTTGATTAGTAAGAAAGAACAATGACTTTAGAAATATTTTTCCCACTATCTCCAACTCTCTTCTTCTGCTTCCATTTTGACTTGTTGCAAAACATGGAATTAATTGGTTGCTAGAACAACAGACATTTGGCCAGCTGCTGATTATCACTGCTGTGTCTTTTGGGCAGCAGACAGGGGAACTGGTGGATCTGCACTGCTGCTTGGGCTGAAGGCAGCCTCAGGATTAAATCAGAGTTACAACACAAACTCTCTTGGAGTCCAGCCTCACCTTGAAATATGTGCTCTTCAAAGTGCAGTGCAACTTTGTGTCTCTATCCATCAGTCTGGAACTTCCAGGAAGTCTCCAGATCTGACTGGGAAGATAAAACTGAGAAAGGCTGCTAGGAAGGGACCTTGGCCTGAAACAGGACAATTGCATGGATCAGGTCACTCTGGATTTATCTGAAACTTTAAAACCTCCACAGTCAGACCTTACAGCCTCTTTGCATGACCTCTTGCAGTGCTGCTCAACACTGCTGATATTCCTGATCTGAATTTTCCTAGCCTGAATCTCCTCAGCTGTAAGTGGCTTCTGTCCTTTTTCATGCAGTAGGAAGTTTGATTTAATTGCATGCTGCCACAGAGATGGAAGACCCCATCTTCAACACCATTTTACCTAAGAGCCTTTGGCAGTCTATACATGGGCTTCAGTCACAAGGCATAGGCTATTCCCCTGAGATGCCTCAGAGAGAAGAGCTCCATGCATGCAAACCTGGCCAGCCCTCCAGAGCAGTAGATTATTATTTAACTTCTACTTGGGATCCCTCTGGCACTACACTGACTCAAAGCAAGGTGTGGTTATCCTCAAATCAGTGATTCAGTGTTGAAGTCATAGACTCATAGAATGCCTTGGGTTGAGAGGGACCTTAAAAATCATCTAGTTCCAACCCCCTGTCATGGGCACATTGATCTCCTCCAGCTCTGGCTGCCCAGGGCCCATCCATGGCCTCGAGCACCTTCAGAGATGGGCCACCCCCAGTTCTATGGGCAGTCGTGCCATGGCCTCACTGCTCTGACATCAAACCTAAATCTCCCACCTTTTTATTTTAAAACCATACCCCTTGTCCTTGCCCGCTCCATGCACAAACATACATCCATCCTGTTTGTCTGCTCTTGTTACTCCCTGCATTTCCACAGCCTTTGTAGACACTACAAAAAGAAAGAAAGAAAGAAAGAAAGCAGCAGAGACAGCTGCTCAGTGTAATCCAGGAGATCAACAGCAAAGCAAATACTTGAACCCCAGTCATGGTGCTCATCATTTTCACCTTAATAGACTGGCAAAACCAAGGTGAACTGGCCTTCCCACAAGTTAGACTGATCCTTCAGTCCCACATCACTGCTGCCTGCCCTGTGCTCACATAGAAAACACTTAATTCTCTGGGCTAGACTAGCTTCTGCCTTCCACTCTCTTCCTTTCATCTTTAGGTTCACTGACCTGGTTAACATCTTGTCTGCTTTTCCTGGCAAGCAGAAAACTTGTGGATTACTCTAGTGCAAAACATACCTGCTCAGCAGAGCTGTTCTGGAAAGCATCTGACTTCAAAGAGCTCCTTGGTATGGAGCTCCTTCAGATCTACAGGATGGATGTTAAATCACATTGTTACATTCAAAACATTAAATATTGAGAAATGAGTTTATTGTTAGTAAATCTGATGTCTTAATAATATATAATAGTCCAAACTATCCAGTGTTTACAGAAAAGTCTCCCAGGTGAAATAATGAACTTGTTTTGCAAAATCTCCCTAGCATCTACCCTTGTTCTCTGCAGTTACGCTCACCCTCCCTGTGACCTTCAAGGTCCTCAAAGGAACCCTAGGGGAGATGATGACAAGAATCCTCCACCAAGACAAGTACGATGCTCATCTTGAGCTTTTCTTCTTCTTCATTCTTGGCCTTCTTGAGCCTATTTACACCCAATTGCAGATCGTTCTAGAGTCCCTCCTGCTGTTAGCAAGGCCATCTACCAGGGAGCATGGCTGATGGAGTGGCACATCTGATCCCACACTGATTGTACTCAGTGAAGTTCATCAGTAACTTTGGCCGGCTAAAAGCTGGGCTTTCCCAGGACCAAATGGTGATCTAGGTTTGCCCTGCAGGCTGTGGAAAGTATTGCAGTCATAGAGTGCTCAGAAGCCCAGGTTTTCCTTGATGTTGGCAAATCCAATTTCACATGCAGTGAGCAGGACAAACAGCCCATCTTTGTGGGTGCCTCTTAGTGACAGGACACACACAGGTATCATCAGATCAGATCAGGTGTATGGTCCCCCTAGCAGTATCTTGTGCAACCTGCATGGGCTGCCAGCAGAGGCTTTCTGCTCCCTCCAAAATAGACATTTCTTACACTTTTTCTGCCATGCTTCCAAATGCAGTCCGATCCACAAAACAAAATCTCTGAAAGGCACAGCTGGAGGAGGATTTGCACTAAGCTTTTTTCCTTGTGCCCAATTCCTACTTTACTCATGCATTGCTCGTGGTCAGAACACTGTTTTCTCATTTATGAAGTAACTCAGTGCAGAGTTTATGTGAATGCTTTCCTTGCTGCAGGTGCTCAACAGTCTGCTGTTAGAGGAGAACATCCCTCGTTCAAAACTAAAACCACTTTTGTTGGATGCTGATCACGAAGCATGTTTATGTATCTAGAGAGCACAGCCTTAAAGCACATAGGGGCTTTCTTGCTGCAAGGAAGTAGTGAATAATGCATCCCTCAAAAACCTCCTTTGAAAGTGCTTGGTGAGTGTTCCCATCAGAAATCCCATCTTCCAGTCTTCCTGTTAAACAGACAGAAGAAATGATGCTTTGAGGTGTCTCTGACCCAGCATCTACCACAGAGGGGCTTAAGCTCCTGGACAACACAGACACAGTACTGAAATATAATTAGCAGCAACAAACATCACTAACAGTGTGCTGGAGTGAGATTCTTTTCTGCAGAAGGTAAGAAGGAGCTTGGGATGCTCAGATCCTGCACACATGCAGCCCTGCATCTGCAATGTGAACTTTACAGGAGCTTCTGCTGTTTTGTACATAACGCCGTGGTCTAAGGGAGATAATAGGTCATGTAATGAGGACCAGAATTCACATTTAAACCAAGCTTTGATGCAAATCTGGCTTTTGCCTCTATTTACAGCTGATAAATGGGATTTACATGCTGTTGTATCTGTGGGACCAGATAATAGGTAACTTGCTTTAGTGCTATGGCAAGTGCAGATAAAGTCTGAAGAAAGAAATAATCTCTCTGAAAAGGAGTTACAAAGTTAAGAACACTTTTAAGCCTCTGTTCTTGAATGCCTGTGTCCCTCGTAATCTTCATGCTCATAAGATGTGTTATTACCAAAACTAAACAGGAGTGCACAAGTTAATACCATAAACACACACAGGGCACACACTAAAGGATCCATGATTTCCTTCAGCTGCCAGAGAGCATTCAGTAAGGAAACACAAAGCCAGTCATTATCTGGAAGCTCCAGGTAACACAGGTGTGTGTTGCTCCCTGGAGCATCTCACCCTGGGGTCCATCTTGGTGGCCACAAAAAGGAGACAAGGGTGAATGATGGGAGATGCAAAGGCTGGAAGTCCTGGTGAGTTTCCAGAGAAGTAATGAGGCTTGGATACGTGGTGTTTTCAGTACAACATCCCAAGCAGTTGTGTTAGCACTGACAAGGAGCAGCGATGGCAGGGATGGAGATGTCACTGCTGTACTGTTAAGCCATGGCCATAGTGAATAAGGGGCAGGAATCAAAGCCATGTGTGCCTGCTTGCAGGCAGGTTTCTCATGCACATTTGATTCCTGTTGGTGTCACAGCCCAGGAAAAATGAGTATTTGCATTCCAGGGGCAGAGACAGGGAACAAACTGCCAGATCCTGCTCTTCTAGACAGGAGGTTGATTTAGGAGATCAAGCTGGACCCCCATGTCTCCTAGATAATGCAACCAGAACTAATTACAACTCTTTGCCAAGGAAAAAGAAAGGGAGAGACATCCAGACTGGGAATTGCAGCAGCTCTGTCTTGGAAGACAAAGCTAAGAAGTCTGTGTGGATATAGGCTGTAGGTCATTACCTGAAACTCTGACCACTGGTGACTAAAGGTTGTTTGCATCCCACTGACATTCAGGAATTCATTTGATGCTCCCTCGGGAAGTGGTTTGATTTCTCTTGCAGATAGATCTTCATGGTGCAGGGAGCTTCCATTGCCTTCAGGTAACCTTCTGTGTGCAGCCCACAAGGTCTTCCCACTGTTTTGCCTTGCTACACCTCTGTGCACAGTCCAGGTTTCCCTCCCATACACTGTGCTTGTTTTCTAACACTGGAGAACAGATGAAGTCCCCTTTGGAAGCTTCTGGCCTTCTGGCATTTTGTTTTTCTAAATAACCATGGTATTTCTGCAATCTGTCTGAAAGCAATTAGTAAACAGGAAAGAAAAGGGAAAACCATCAAATAAATTAATCAAAAAGAAAAAAAAAAGTAGTTGATGTAAGTAATTACTGTGAGAAGTCAGGTCTGCTTCAGCTGGGTGTATTTTTTGAGATGTGCTGGCCTGCTTTGACACAGCCATTTGTAGATCTGCATCTGCATGTCTTGGGGGACTTTGCATTGGTTCCAGGGAGAAGGAATGAGCTGCTCTGAATTCTTCCAGAGCTGTAACCTGCTACAGAGCTTTATCTATTATCAGGGAGAGTAGAAGTGAAAGCACTGAATGACATCTCTAATGGGTCCTGTTGTTAGTGTCTCATTTCTGGCTTCGAGAAAGGCAATTGGATTCTGGAGTCTCTTGGAGTGATGGATAAATGACAAGCAATTTCATGAGCTAGAACTGAATTGATGTGAAAGCAAGAAGCTAATTGGATTATATGCTTGTCAGGAGTCTTTTTTTTCCTGTGCTGTCAGAGATACGGGTTGCTTTGCACACAGGCAAGTCAGAGCTGCACAGTGACCAGCACTCCTCTCCCAGTGAGAACAGGACCAGTGGTGACAGCACCTCATATGCCCTCAGGTCTCAATTCCCCAACTTTAGCAGTGCTCCTCCAGATCACCACAAAAAGAAGAAAAGCAGTGGGTTAACAGGTCTTCCAAACAAATCTGCCCTCATTTTTGTCAAGTACCTGCGTGTTCCAATCTGCGTGGTGCTCCCACCATTTGGGGCAGCGCAAGAAGAGCAATATTCCTCAAAGTCATACGCTGCGGGAGAGTGAGAAGCTGCTGATAAAGACATTGAGAACAAACGTAATGAAAACTCTTCCACCCTAAGGACATTAAGAGGAGGGAGAGTGGCAGCCCAGGGAGTTTGTGCAGTTTCCCTCCTTAGAGGATTTGGGGACGAGAGCAGGAGAAGTCCTGAGCAAACTGTGCTGTTCTTAGAGCAGACATTGCTCTTTCCTCCGAATTACCTGATGATGCCACAGCTTAGGAACTGGATCTGTCTTCAGAGTGACCAATACAAACAATCTTTTCTGATCTTTTAATGCAGAAGCTATTTATGTGAAATGAATATTCCAAAATATCCAAAATTATTTAAATTCATGGCACTGTTCCATGCCACGAGGAAGCTTTGGGACAAGAAGTCCATGAAAATTCTGCTATTGAGTCAACCTTGTTTCTACACTTAGAAAACAGTGACTCTTAGCAGAGTCACATTGCATTTATGCACATGGGTAGGGGATTTTGGCACCAGCCTGGTTATCACTGACTACCCCATGATATTTAAGAGGAACGTGCTTGGCATCAGCTTTGTCTGTAACTGATGTCATCCCATTTTGTCAGAGACATGAAATACAGTCTTTGCTGTTTACTTCAAAATGCAAGATAAAATGATCCCTAAATGAGATGGAGAGTTGGCACCCTGTCCTAGGTAGATTTGGCCAGAGGGTGTCTTATGCATCTGCCATCTCCTGTGGCAGACTTAGAGGAAGTCTGACCATCTCTCAGCACTGTTCCTCACCCAGGGTGGTCGATGACAGATCCCTGAAGGCACAGAGAGCAAGGACCTGATGGGAATTATGCTCTAGATGTCTTTGGAGCCTGGCCTGTTAGAGTTGTTTCTCTGCTAGGAAAGGAAGGTAGGAAATACACAGTCAGTGCATTGGAGAGGGGACAGTCCTTGTTTATCTGGACTGTGGCCTGGCGTGTCCCAGGGAAGAGTGCATTGTGTAACAGCAGCTGCCAGAGGATGGCAGCAGAACCGGCATAGTGAAGGAGAAGCTCCGAGTCTTCTGAAGTCCACAAAGCTCCTATGTGCAGCTACTGACTACGAGAGGCTGATCAGCCCTGCAAGCCCTCCTGGCCCCAGAACACTGCAGGACTCTGGTGTTCAGGGTGCTGCAGTTTGGGGCTGGAGAGGACGCAATCCCCTGTGTCCCAGGAAGCAGGAGGTCACTGCCTGGAGAGAGGTCACACTGACAGCAGCCTCACGGCTGCTTTGTGTCCCAGGTGATACATCAGGACACAGCAGGAGACAAGTCCCTCCTGGAGATGCTCCTATCAGTAGGATATCTCTGCCAAGCAGTAAGTTGGTGCCTCTCCTATCTTCTCTCCCGTGACTGACGTACAGAACACTCAGGCCGTGGGTACACAAAGGCCCACACAATATGACAGTCACGGTGCATTCAGCAAGAGGAAGGTCAAATGAAACCCTTGGTGAAGATATCCAGCCAGGCTGGATGCAGGTGCAGCCAATAATTCCCATGCTCCAAAGTCTGGTGAGGTGGAAGCTGAAAGCCAGAAGAAAGGTACCCAGCACAGCAGTGTTTGTGTACTGACTCAAACAGAAAGTGATTGCTGCCATGGAGCTCAGAGGCTAGAGACATGAAGAGATCTTGGTGGCCAGAGGGCATTGGGGTCCATCCAGGTGTTAAATCTGCTGAATCAGATCTTTATTCTTTGTCTGCGTGCTTGGAGGAGCCTTCAGAGAAGGGATTGGGCCAATGTCAGAAGGAGAAAAGAGAGCTCCATCAGTGCGAGGGTCGTTACTGATTGAAGGAATTGATTCTGACTTTTTAGATGTTTATTTTTCCCTGTTGTCATCAATTTTAATTACATTCTCTTTGTGGATTTCTCGTCAGGTGGTTCTGTCATTTGGGTTTCAGGATGCTTTGTAATCTCTGATATTTAATCATTTCTGTTCACAGGCATTTTTCCCTTTAAGACTGCCTTCACAATGGGCTGTGCTGTTCAGAAAACTACAAGTTTATTAAACAAACAGGGATCTCAGGGGACAAAAGAAACACTGCAGCTGCTGGCTATCATGTTCAGAGTATACATTTCCTATTGCGGCTCATTGGAAATGCAGCATGGGCTGAAACTCATCACTATCATTTGAGGAATACAATATGCAGCAGAGCAATTGAAGCCACCAGTGCTGACAGGCTCAGCAAAAAGGGAGCACTGAATTCCACCAGGCTCTGGAGCTCTCCTCACAGGTTTGATTTCCAGCTCTGCACTGGGACACCAGCAAGCAATTTCCCAGTTCTCTGGACTCTGCTAGAGGACAAAACCAATGGACTTTGATGGCGGTTCCATCATCATGTCTGGAAGACTCCTGGGTCTAGAAATCAGTTCAACCCATCCCCAAAACAATGCCATGCTTACAAAGCACAGAAATGCTTGGAGGACTTCCATCACTGGTTCCCTTGTTTTGGAGGTGGAGGGAGACTCTGAGCTCTGCTAATGCGACTTTTTCTGCACTGTCTGGAGTATTAAATTGCCAGTCCTGACCCTGCTTGCTTGCTTTTTTTTTTTTTTTTTTTTTTTTTTTTTTAATTCAGTCCCATTACAGTGAAATCAGATTGCACAGTTTCATTTTAAATCCATTCCTGACCCAGCAGCTCAGCACAACCATTGATTACACCAGTGCTTTTTTATTTTTTGCTTTTTTTTTTTTTCCAAATAGGATGAAAACCTTTTCTATTCATAAAACATATGGGCTTTGTTTGGCTTTGTTTAACAAAGCTTAAATTTGAAGCTGCAGACTACCCAGTGCCTTCCCACAGCATATGCAGACTGCACGTGTCCCTTGCTGGCAACTCATTCAGATCAGACATTGTTTGCCAAGAGATTATTCATCCAATATGCCCATTATTCACAGCATAATTTTCCTATTATTCACCAAATTCTGCCAGCCAAATTCCCAAACCTAGCAACACTTTCTGCTCTTCAGCATCAGAGTGAACTAGTCCATCTCCATGCATCACCCAAAGCGTCTCAGTCACTGATAGCTCCACCAAGGCCACCGGAGACCTTCCTTGCAGGTTCAAGAGGTCCATTGAAACAGCCCCATCCTTTGCCATTTGCTCACATCCTCACCCCAGTGGTGGCAGAGTGGTGCTGCTGATGACCACAAGCTCAGAAATGCCATATGATGCCCCATTGTTCCCATCATTGAGACCCAGTTCAGGTGTGGCCCAGTGCTACAGAAGGGATCCTTCGTGTTGGGACCCTCAGTACATGGTGAGGAGAGCTGAGAGCTCTTCACCGCTTGACTTGGACAAACTGTGTTACATTCCAGGTGCTTCCTGTCATTTCTTTCGTAAGATATTAGCTAGTATTAAACCTAACCCGATTTCCTACATTAAAGCAGTTGCTGGCAGAGGTTATTTTATTAACACTTTATTTTTACATCTTAATTCTCAGATTTATTTCTTGATTCATTTAGGAGCACAATTGTCATGCAGCTAATGAAATAAGTAATATTTTCTCATTCCAAGAAATCTCATTAAGCTAATTAGCATGCTCCACCGGCAGGCAAGTTTGATTATACTCTTTTAAATGTGTATGTTATTTATTTCTTTGCTCTCTAGGCCCTGCCTCCTCCCTCCCCATCTGAAACTAAAGAAGGGCTGAGGCAATGATCTGTGTCACCCCGAAGAAGTGCCACCACTGCCTGGCACAGGCTGGCCAATGTTCACCTAGGGTAGGGGAACCTCCTGCATCAGCAGGTGAGCATCTCTGCTTCTGTGATAAGGCACTGCTGGAGCCCATCTCAGAAGCTCCCCTGTTAAACATGAGAGACAGAAGGGACGCAGTTCAGTGTCACTTCTTCAGCTCCATGCCGTCTTTCTTGCACACACTGTTGGTGCTGTAGCAGTCTGTGCTTGGGGTGAGGTGCTCACTCCTTGGGGGTTCTGTAACGTGAGGACAGCTGGTCCAGTGCCATTTCTGATAGAATGAACTGCTTGTGCCTGTCCTTCCTTGTGGGTCCAGGCACAAACCAGGACCAAATGAAGTGCAAGCATGTTGTTAAACCACGCAAAACTCTGTCTAGACATCCTCATTTCTGTTTGATTGTAATTCAACCAAGATCAGCTACTGATAGACTGACACTAAATCAAACAAAAAAAAAAAACCTCGATGCTGCTTCCTCCACCTATAAATTGAAGTCAGTGAATCAATCATGACAGTCACTCATGGAGAGCTCAGAACGTCCTGGAATTTCAATCCAAGCTTCAGGGTCCTCCAAGGACCAATTTGCAAAAGGGGTTGCAGGAGCTGGGCAGCATTTTGATTCATTTATTTCAGCAAGATGCAACTGTGTCAAATGCATGAGAAAAACTGATAGGTGCCACAAGCACTATGTTACCCAAGCTGTGGTTTGACCAGTCAAATTCAGAGGTTAGAACTAGTGCTAACAAAAAGAACCAAACAGACCAGGTAGACTGGGGTTCACACCTGTGTGTGGCATAGGGAGGTGCAGAAATGGCTCTGTGCTTGGAGCAGAACTGGATCCCAAGCCATAAATGTGCTATGAAATAGACAGACCCAAAGCAGAGGGGCTGTGTGGAAACAGTTCTTTTGGCTTTGGAACCAACCACTCAATTCCCATTGGGTAACCTAAGAGTTTGGCATTCAGTACCACAGCCAGGACACGGGCAAGGCCTCGAGCAATCCAAGCACTGTTCTTATCATAGAATCACAGAATCTTTTGAGTTGGAATGGACTCCAAAGGCCATCTGGTCCAACTTCCCTGCTACGAGCAGGGACACTCAGGTGCTCAGAGTGCTGTCCAGACTGACCTTGAATGTCTCCAAATCCTTTACATTTCTACCCTGAGAGCTTCCGTAAGGTCTTTTACACCCCGCACTGGGACAGATTACAGCTTCAGTTCCTTTCCTAAGGCAATCTGAAATTTCCTGTTTTTCGATAAACCTGATCAGGACATCCTGAACAGCAGCAGACCAGGATATTCTTTCTGCTTTCCTCTAGCTTTCACCATCTCGGTGCCCTTCTGACTAGAACATCCTTTTACAGTGCTTTAAGTTGTGGGATTGCAGCAGTTTTGCCATTCCTGGAGTTGCAAAATTTCCTTCTTGGAAATGATCAGCCCCTTGGCCTCACATCAGTTCATATAACATTGTTTAATGGGAGCTAATTACCAGTTTCTGCTGTGTTCTGCCCATCATCCTGACTGCAGCTTCTGGATGTATGTCACATGGACCCTTTGGTCCCTTACAGCACAGACCATGGCATGTTCAAGGGGAGGAAATGTTTCTAGAAGCCCAGTCCACCAGAGGAGGTGAAGATTTGACAGAGAGCAGCTCCTGCCAGCCGGCAACCAGCAGAGAAATGCTGTTTGACAGGATTCTGAGCTGGTTTGATACTAACCAGCCCCATGTGAATAAAGAATTGAAACAATCTGACATAGGTCAAATACTCTATTCCCAGCCCAAGGGAAAATTGAATGCCTTTTCAGAAAAAAAATGAAAATAGCTATTGGAAAAGGGGGAATGGCATCTCCCAAAGGAAAAATAATTGACAACATTCCTGAATGTGTCCTGCAAGAGGCTCGGTAGAGTCCAGCCAGGGAAATGGAACGTAGCTCCAAAGTCACAGGAAGGGCAAGCTCCCACCTGTGGGCAGCAGCATCCAGCTCTGCTCTGCTAAGTGCTTTGCTGCTGGCCATTTCCATTGGAAGCCTTGCCTGCACCCACTGCTGGATCTTGCATAAAAGAGCATAATGGCCTTTGTGCTTTCTTATCAGGAGAAAAATAAGTGATAACATAAAGAGCATTCCATCATTTGTCAAAGAGAATGCAGGTTCCCCATCAAACCCTCTGATGGATACGCTGGAGGAGCAGTGGATGAGTGTCCCTTCATTTCATGCTAGGAAGAAATGATGCTTGCCAAGGGGCTTCATAATTAACTTGTTTCTCCGTGCAGGTGGTGAATGCACTGTGCAGCTCACTCATGAGGCCAGATGGAAACCACATGTGTTTTGCTCCCAAGCAGAACACATTCCTCCCTTTGGGTTTCATTAAAAGGTGAGTGATGTTCTTGTAGGAGATCAGTGTGGAGAGTAATGAGGCCCCAAGGAACACATTTCCTGCAGGGCATTTTTTTTTAAGCTGAAGCTTAAGGTTTTCCATTTATCATGATTCTAAAAAGAGCTCTTGATTCCTGGTGACTTGCTCTAACAGGGGTGGTGGTATTGAAGCACAGATACCTGTACAAGGTGATTCAAAGGCAGAGGATTGCTTCAGCAGATATAACCACGAAAGGGCACTGGAGGGGGCTTCTAAGGGATATATTAATGTTTGCACTTACAAAACTGCATGTCATCTGCTACAAAACATAACAGAAGGACTTTGTCCTAAGAGAAGCACATCTATTCCTTACTGATCAGCAAGGAGAGGTGTTTTGTAAACACATGCTCTCTATCTAGAGACAGGACATCCATCCTCCAGTTACCTTCAGATGCATTAAGCTCTGCTGTGACAATATAAGGAAGGATGGGTTATTGAGTGCTCAAGAATAAGACATAGCAGTGAGGCTAAATCACATGCAAGGAGTCAAAGATAGATTTACCATTCCATTATAAGATATATATTTGCACTTTCTCTCTTGAACATGCCACTATTATCAGTCCTTGCAGAGCTGTTACACCACTGCCTGTGCTTGGGAAGACCAAAGCCAGAATGAATGATTTCCTTTCAGTCCCCGGTTGCTCACACTTTAGGAACCAACGACTGATGTTTAAGCACGGATTCTTTAGAACAAATTTACTGCTTTGCTCTGCCCAGGACAGCAAGTTTAGGTTGGCTGCCACAATGAAAAAAATAAAAATTGTGGAATTACAAAGTCATTTTAGTTGGAAAAGACTTTTAAGATCATCAACCTGACCTAACAAGTCCCTTCTCTAAATTATGTTCCTTAGTGCCATGGCCATGTGTCTCTTGAATACATCCCAGGATAGGAACTGCCTCCTGGACAGCCCTGTTTCAATGCTTGGCACCACCCTCTCCATGAAAAATGTTCCTGATATCCCATCTAAACTTCTCCTAGTGCAACTTGAGACCATTTCCTTATACACTGAGTCCCCACACTCGGTTTCACCAATGCTTTCACCAGCAATAATTTGATCTGCAAGGCCCACGCTTCTGTTGGCTCTTGGTAAAGACAAGACACTAAAAGTAAGTCAGGGTGCTGGAGGAAGGATCTGCCAATATTCCTGTTTCCAGATTGAAATAGAAGATGGAGTAGAATATGCAAAGTGAAAGTAATAAGAAGAAACAAAAGTTTTCAGCTTGGATTGAGATCTGAGATCAGTATTTCTAGGAGAGTTCACGGAAAGGTGGCCCTCCAAATGCAAGGCTCATCCATCAGTCCTGCTGTGGAGACGTTCAGGATTAGTATAAGACCAACATGTAAAAGCTTAGCCAAAATTCTCCTTGTCCATTTTAATAATCAAGGAAAAGATGAGACAGGTCTGACTGAAGGTGATAGGATGGTTCACTCGGAGCACGTGTGATTGTCAGTCCAGCATGGCATTTGATGTGAGTCCTCCAGACAGAGGAGCAAGTTCTGTAACACTGGAGAGATTAGACCCTGGTTTGTGATATAGAAAGAGCACGGGCAGCCTGTGTCCCACTGAGTCACTAATGCTGAGCCAACCTGGGCAGGGCAGCTGAAGAAGACATTGGTCACAGTGGGTGCCTTGCATGTCCTGGTCAGGAGGATATACATACAGAACAATGTGTTATTTTTTACATAAGGTCTTGTATAAATCAACAATCTTTTGCCAACAAAGTTCCTTTTCTGCTCTTTATGAATGTGTTATTATACTGGAGCTATAGGGAGGGCAGCAGTAATGAGGAAGTGTGCCTGTTTTCTGACACAGGGCACTGAGATGCTTCCTGTTACAAACCTGACCACAGTAAGTCCTTATAAGGCTGAGGTGGAAGCTCTGTTTACTCTGGTACACACTCCATCATCATCTATCATTAATTAATCTAGCGTTTCTGCAAAGTGTTAGTGATCCTTGCCCTGCCAAAATGCATTTCTCCCTCAGCTACTCTTTAGCCAGTGTAAGCAGAATCATATTGGCATGGTGATTAAGGATTATGAAGAGGAGACATTATCATCTCTGAATAATTTAATGAATGCACACTTAACATGAATTGTAGCTGTAAAATCAGACTGGCTGCATGTCAGGAAAGAATTCTTTGTTAACACATTTATGGCTTCTTTACTGCTTTCTGATAGCTCCAGGTAGGGCTATCGTAAAGGCTTAAGAATATTATCATAATTCACCACCAAAAAGTGTCATTAATGCAGATTTAGTGACACTCCTCCTGTGCTGCTCTGCCTGTTCAGGCACAGACTGCAAACAGAAGCAATGCACCCCAGCCCCCTCCTCTCACACCTCCCTGCTCCTGGGACAGAGATGCAGCTGGAGCTGCAGGTAGAGCTGTAGCTCTGTGAAGCATTCATTTTATGATTCATTGATCAAACAGAGACCAACTGCACTCACTAATAAATAATTATTCCTAGCCCAGCCAAAGCAAGACAAATCCAAACTTTTTTTCTACTGTGTAAGAGATGGAAAAAAAGAGGAAAAGAGGAATCTCTGTGGCTTAGCTAATATTTTTTTGTCTCCTCCGGCTATGAAATAATGCATTTACGTTTTGCTTTCAAAATCTCAGAACAAAGTCTGTTTTACAGAGTGGTTTGGCTCAAAATCCCAGTGGTCTCTTGTTGCTGGGAGCATCTGTAGGTGGTGGAGTCCAGTATGATCTGGAGAGAGGCACTGGGATGTACACAAATGATATGGAGCATACAGAGGTCCTGTGCCTTGTGCGGAGTGAAATACTGGGCTACATTCTATTGCCAGTAAACAGTCTCAAAGAGCATGTGTTTCTTTCAAAGGATGTGTCCCCTTTGAACATCAGAACTGCTAAGAACAAGTTCTTGAAATCCAGCTCAGGTTGCGTCTGTACAAGCCTCAAAGAGCTCTCAAATGTTGCAGCATGCTGTGTGTCCTGGCATATTGCTCATCTCTTCTAATTCCTCAGTTCCAATGCTCACCAGCACACAGGAACCTCTTCCTGACACTCCACGTGGTGTCATGTGGTATAAAAGGAAATGAGAGCTCAGATTCCCAGCAGGAATGCATCCTTATTTAGCTGTCTTCATAATGTTTGCTCCCAAAGCTAAATTCATACATCTGACAATTCCACCAGCCCCTCTTCCCTGTCCTCCCCTGCTTTACAGACAACCTGTACAGCTGACTTTACTGCCAGTTTTCCCACACTGCTGATTTATTTTTCATTTTGTTCTGCCTATTTCTATTTTTGTATGCTCTAACAATTGTTTTCCTCTTGTCCACCTCTTCAAAGCAAAACCCCCAATGCAAAGCTCATCTCCTTCAAAGCCTTCTCCCCATGGATGGCCACAGATGGTGTCTGACAACGAACAACAGCTTTCCTCCATCCATATTACCTGTGTGAATCCCTGAAGGTGACTGGGAAAATCAGGAGCTGCTGCCAGCAGGCACTTCCCATGCATAATAAAGCACAGGAGACTTTTTTCTGTAAGCATCATCACAGAGTCCTCAGCACTGCTTGTGTGCAGCGGGCAGGAAAGCTGGCAGCTCGGAGGCTCTGGAAATGTTTGTCTTGATTAGCAATGTGGGCAGACACATGGGGCTTTTAGCAATAGGATGCTATTTGTCACATGGATCAACTTAAGGCAAATAAAGACTTAAGAAGATAAGAGTTAAAAGCTCTTCCCTTCTTACGCGCTTCCTTGGAATGTCTGCCTGCTCGCACTGCAATTAGAGCCACACCAGTTGGCTTTGGGATGTGATTTTTCCATTTGGGCTGTCAGTGTCCTGGTTATTCTCTGTGGCCCCTGCTTGCTCTGGTGTCACTCCATGGAAGATGACAGTGGCACCTTGTCCAGCTGGCACGCAGGGCTGGGAGCACATCCACTGCCAGCTCACACAGAGGTGTCACTGCTCACACAGAAAAATGAATGAACTCATGAGGAAAATTAGCAATTACCCCATGATGTCTTCCTTATGTCTCTGCTTCAGAATTCTCTCCGTGTGACACATGGCTTGCTAGGTTCATCAGGAATAAGAGGCTGTCGTAGTGCTCCAGCCAGCCACTGCAGCAACTCAAATACACAGCAGCACCAGCTCTGTGAAAATCCTGCCTGGACCCCAGAGAAAGCAGCAGTGGACACAACAGCATCAGGTTCATACAACTCCCCAAGAGCTGGATTTGTTTCTTACCTGACCACTCCATTTATTAAAGTCTCTTTTCGGGGAAGGCTGCAGCAGGTTGCTCTGTGATGAGCATGAGCTAAAGGACAGGTCTGCAGTGACTGCAGTACAGTATATGCAGGAGTTTCGTCGTGGTGTGAAGGCCTACGGCGTTCAAGCTATGCTGCTGCAGCCCAAAAGAAACGTATTGGAGGAAAATCTCATGAGAGGAAACCCCCAGGCAAAATGACAGCAGGATTGGATAGCCCAGCGAAAGAGCTGCATGCATTCATTTGGTTATCAGTATCTTTACTGTGGCCTATATAAGGAGTACTTTCCTGAAAACCTTGATATAATGATTGATAAATGTAAGAGCTTCATGTAATTCTTTGTTTTATCAGAGAAATCAACCAGGACTGATTCCAGCCAAAGCCTCTCCTGTCAAGGGCAGTCCAAACCTTGAGAACCTCCCAATCCTCACTGCACTGAGCAATAATCACATTTATGAAGATCTTTTTCCATGGCTACACTAGAAATACTCAAAAGCCTGTAAGATATACATAGTACAGACCACAGAAATGAACTCTTCTGGGAACTTAGGGAGGTTTGCATGTAGGATCAGCAGATGATCCTAAGACAGGGTCAAATGGAAACATGGTTTCGTATTTTGCAGACATTTAAGGAACCTAAGTCCATAATTTTTATTTGGATTTCTTCCAAGTATTTACTGGAACAAGAAAACCTTTAGAGATTCTTCCATCACTAATAGGTTTTCAACTGAATTGACATGAACTCAAGGAGCAAAGATACTGTATTCATAAAATTTAATAGCCCTTGTAATTAGAAATACAGAAAATATGCTTTTTTAAAAAAAGAAAAGAGGATAAGATCGCCCCGATAAATAAAGGTGTTGCTGTAATTCATTAGCCTGAATCAAGGGCTGATGCCCAGCAGTTCAGCTGCACTGCCTTTAGAGCGCTCACTTCACACTCTGCCCTCAGGTGCCCCACAGAGCAGCTGCAGAACCTCAGTAATGGCCAGAGAGATGCAGACTAAAGCCAGCTCCGTCCTCTGCAGCCAGCAGCCCTCAGGGCATTGCTGTCAGCCTGCATTTCTGAAGCATGCTTTAATGAATTTAGTATTTAGCATTTAGTGCAGCCACTTGATACCCAGACTTTCATATCCCCAGCTAACAGGGAAGGAGCTCAGGACATCTATGCTACGACTGTACTGCCCCGCCTACCACATAAATTTTGTGAGAAGGGAATTTTTATCTAGTAAATGTTGTCATTACAGCTTATTATTATCATCCATCAATATCTTTCCTCCATAAATAACCTTCACAAACTTCTCCCTTCCATTCTTCAGAGCCTGAGAAGTTATGCAACTTCTGTGAGCCTCTGACAGGTAATTATACAGTGCCTTCATATTTATTGCAATAGGAAAGAAACAATCAGATCTGTCGTTCTTGAGGCTTTTGTACAGAACGTAGCTCCAGAGAGAGCCAATTCCTTAAAGCTGCTGTAGTGTGGAGCGGCTGTGCCATTCCCTTCAGTGCTGATCATGGAGCTCCCATCTCTCTTTCCAGAGGGGTAGAACCTTGGTACCAAGGCATATCCACCTGAATGAGTGTATTTGTGTCTCTTTCCAGCAGCCCCATCTCCACAGTGGATAGAAAGGCTTCAGCCACTTCCTTTCTTCCTTGAAGCATGTAACAATGCTAAGTTTAAGAAGCAGGGACACACAGTTCTCTTGTTCTGTTGCCATCAGCAGAGCAGAGCCACTCAGGGCTGTGGCAGCAAGAGTGTCCATCACAGACTCACCATTGTGTCAAAGGGAAATGTTTGTGGCAACATCCCCTTTCCAGTGACATTTGATAGGAACAGACTTTCTGATTTCATTGCAACACTGATGAAATACTCGTTCTTAATTATTTCTTTGGGTTGTCTTTTTATTTATTTATTTATTTTGAGCCTTTCTGCTTAAATATGAGTTATCAATATATTCTCTGCCCTAACACTGTTGAAAGAAAACATTTATGTCTTGACAGAGGAAGAAATTTTAATTACAACTGGTGGAAACATTTAACAAAACATGTTTCCACAAAACCATACTGCCAGCCTGCTCTGTGGGAACATATTGGCTTGAGCATAGTTTTGGCAGAGGGTTTTTGAGTTTCAAGGTTCCCTTAGTGAAGAAACTCAGACTGAAACCCCTTCACTTCCCCTTCACAGATGAATATTCAAGCAAATGCTATCAGCATGAAAATGCTGAAAGGTTTGGAGGTATTTTGTTTTTGTTTCCCCTTCATTACAATGTAAACAAAAATTTTGAAGCACAGAACACAATACCCATGTTCTATTGGTAAATTTTCTGTTATTGAAACATGGCAATTTGGCCGGTTCACTTTGGTGCAATCTTTTCTTTTAAAAGCCAGAAGATAAGAGAAGCAATGTAAGGGCACTGGTGAGCTGCCCATGATGCATAGGCATCCTATGAGAATGGAAAGCTTTCAGGGCCATTGCCCTGGTTGGAGAGTCCCAGCCATTCCCAGTTTTGCATGATCTGGTGCTGGCCCAGGGAAAGCTACTTCAATCTGCAAGGCTGAGAAAGGATGCAATGAAATGGGTTTAGACAGATCCCCAAAGGCTCTTCAAAGCTGAGCAAGCAACCAAGCCCTTATATTCCATTTAGACAACTTACAAAATGGAAAAAGACCAATGTGCACAGAGGAGAAAGGTCTGCACTTGGCTCAGTAGGAATTACGTAAAGGTTGATGGCTGCAAGCCAAGCTCACCTGTGAACCTTCACGTGTGTGGCTGCCATCCCAGGCTGAGGGCAGTCGTGCACTTCTCAGAGCCCATGGAGAGGCAGTGGGAAGTGGGAAGAGGCAAAGGAAGCAGTGAAATCTGTCTGACTGTACCCCCGAAGCAGGATATGGAACTGAATGAGCACTGTAGGGGACCAGCAGAAACTAGATAGAGAAGAAACATCTCTTGTCTTCAATTTCTGGTTCCATTTCTGATTAAAAATATTCCTCTTAGAAACTATTCCAGAGCAGTGATGGCAGTATTTTTGAGTTTTTCAGTATTTTTCAGTGTCTTTGTAGGAGCAAAAGAGCCAGCAAAGTCCACCGCAGTGTAAACACTGTATTTCAAAGAGGAAAGCTACATAGAAACAAGGAAATTTGTTTAGAGGAAACTAAAAGGAACAGCTTAAGGACAAAAATATGCAGAATGAAATATAGCAGATTGAAAAGTGCTTAAAGACACTGGGTGGAAGGCCCAGAGGAAACATATATCACTTACCATGTACACCAACAACTGCAATATGGACAAAGAGCGTTTAAGTTTTCAAAAGCCAGGAAATAGTAGGGCTCTTGCAAGAGCCAAGAATAGCCTTTGAGGAACAACTTGCTAAAGGCATCCTAAACTGCTAATAAATCCCTTTTAAATTCATAAAGAACTGAAAGCCAGCCAGGAAATGTAGCACCAATAGCAGACCCAAGTATTAACGCATCAAGGAAGAGAAAGGAACAGCAGAAAAACTAAATGAAGGTGCTTAGAGATGTGCTCATCCATCTTCATGGTGGATGAAGAAGAGGAGCTTTTTTGGACTTTTGGATCGGTAGAAGAGGCTTTGAACAATTCAGTAAGATAAACGGCGATAGATCAGGAGAAACGGGAACAATTTGCCCAGCAAACTGCTGAATTACTAACCATGGAGTGGAGCATCCTGCAAAAAGTTTCCTTGGTACAAGAAGCACAGTCAGTCATAAATGCTCTATCATTTCTTTGAAAATGATACGTCTCAGATGTGGGAAGCTGCAGATCAGTATGTTTGATCTCCACAGAGCAGAATTAGCAGAGAAGTGATAAACATGATATGATGAAAAAGAGCTTCATTGCAGAGAAATCCATCGGAGGATTTGGGAGGAATCAATGAATAATCGAAGAAGAACAGGGATTTTCGAGAAACTTTTAACAAGCTGCTTCATTGAAGCATTGGGATAAGAAGGAAATCCCTTGCATGAACTAAGAACTCATTAAAAGGGGAAGCAGCGGGCCGGAAAAAATGAAAGGCAGTCCCAAGGCTCTGTGCAGTGACTTGTACTCTTCAGCATATTCATAACTGATTTGGAGAAGGGACTGCATAATAAGGGACCATAGCCTGCAGATATTTCATTATTCATGGGAGTAGAAAGGAAAATTGTCTAAAAGCAGTTGTAGAAGGACCTCATTGTAGTGAATGACTGTGCAGTAAGGTAGCATGTGAAGCTCAAGCAGTTGCACAGAAGGACGTGCAAGGGGGGAAAAGAAAAGTGGTGGGCTTTGAACCCATCACCAAGAACAGACAGCTGGGAGTCAAACACCTCAGAGAGCTACTGTGGGCGAAAAAAAAAAATACTGAATGTGAATAATTGTCCAGAAAGAAAGAAGCAGAAAATACTGACCTGTTTCTACATATATTGAGAGTGCTCCCCATTCCAGTGTACACTTCTGACTGCCTGGCCACAAAAAGGCATGGCAGAAGTGGAAATTGTTCAGAACAAGGATGAGCAGAAGGGAACCACATTGGTAGTTTAAGTCAAAGAGACTAAAATCTTCACAGTCATGGAATCATAGAACGACTTGTGTTGGAAGGGACTCAAAGATCATCTGGTTCCAACCCCCTGCCATGGGTAGGGTTGCCATAAATGTATGGGCAGAGATTACACAAAGTGAGAAGGCATATGGAAAGGAAAGACTCACTGAGCATTTCTCAGCAAGAAGGTGTACTGGGGGAAGGTGATTTCCGTTTGTTTTTAGTTTCTCACTGTTCTGGTCTGTTAGTAACAGGCTGATAGTCCATCACATTGATCCTCCCTATGCTGACTCTGTTTTGCCTGTGATGATAACTGGTGAGTGATCTGCCTGCCCTTATCTCAAGCCTTGAGCCCTTCTCCGTCGTATTTTCTCCCCGTTTCTTTGAGAAGGGGCAATGTGAGAGAGGTGTGGTGGAGCTGAGCTGCCCATCAGGGTGAAACCAGCACAGATTCATGGGAGGAAAAGGTTTCAGGAACTTAATCACAAAGATCAGCTACTGAAGTTTCTGAACCCCAGTTCACTGGAACTGGAACATAAGAAAGAAGCATGGCTGGCTACTTTCTTTGTTTTTCCACTTCTCAGTAACATTATCTATCCAACGTGTTTGGTATAGGATGGATTTCTTTCTGATTCACTGCAGCCAGTCCTATCTTCAGAGAGCAAGGCACAGGTGTGAGAAGATCCTCGAGGTTCTGTGCTGCCCTGCAGCAAGATCCTGTGTACATCCTCTGCAGCACTGACCCTGAGTCTAGCTACCAACAGGGGATTCAGGCAGTAGGGCTGTGCCCTACCTGCATCCACCCAAACTCCATACCAAACCATTACTATATGCCCCCTGTGTTGCCATTCAAGTGCCAGCTACATGACGTCTGAAGTTGAAACATCCCTTGTTCTCCTTGGTGTTGCTTTTTGTTTAAGTGTAGTTCCAATACAACGATCCTAGCATGAAACACAGCTGCTGTCTGGGCTGACTGTGCATGTGTGTGTGGAAAAACAGAAGATCTGATAGAATAAGGCCAGAGCATCTGTGACTTAGTGCAGAGTAGATCTGATTCAGCAGGGCTAATCTTAAATTTAGTGGGCGCTGGAGCCAGCTCAATACTCCATCTATCTCATTTATCTGGGAAGGTTCTCTTCTTAATAGGTCATTTGCCCATTTTAGCAAGAAAAGCATCAAACTTACGCTGTGGTGTGCTGTTTCTTCTGGGTGACCGCCACACTGTAGTGAGAATCTCAGTAAATCACTTTTCCATTTCATTGGGCAAGGCAGCTTTTCGGATATGATAATCACTTTGTTCCTCCCACACAGCACGTTTAGAGGGCTGGGAAGAGCTCTGGGGGACACACAGCAATGTAACCTTGAGGCAGGCTGTGGAGTCAATGCCCAGAACTCTGCTTGCACATCATGCTTTCACCTAAGAAGAGACAAAAATCCCACGCTGGGCATTGTATGGAGCAGGACCTGGATGTGTGACAGTAGCAAAAAGCAGGGTGAGATGTGGAAGCTGGAAGCCAAGTCCTAACAGAGTTTAGAAACAAGTTCTAGAGAAGCTACTTTACCAGCCAGTCATGGAATAGGCAGGCAATAAATCACGGATTATTTGAAATCCCTTTAATACAAGATGTTAAAAGCTCTAACCTTCGTGAAGAAGTGACTCTTTAGGCTTTCTGGTCATTGTGTGAAGGTCAGATGAGATAACACAACCTGCCATCACTGTTTCTGTGCTATGGAGTTGTCTGTATGTTCAGGAGTCTGTGAGCAGAGCAGGTACAGAGCTGTCTTACTCAGTGAGAATCATCCTTTCTGCTGTTCTGCAGTTCACATGCTGACTGCATGAGGTTTTTTGTTTCCATTTGCTAAGCTGTCTTCTGCAAACCCAAACGGATGCACACTTGAATATCTCTTTTTATTTCAGTCTTTGTTGCTCCGTGGGCCTGTGACTTCCAGACCCATTCTCCGTGCCTGAGCCAGTCTGACTGCTGCTTTATTCTTGACCCTCCATAACCCAACTGCAGGACTCTCTCGTTGAGACCACTAACAGCTTGTCACACTCCCAGCTCCATGGGTGGCTCCACGCATTGCAGACAACAGCAAGCAGAATAGGAAAAGCAAGAAGCCAAGCTGATATCCTAATAAGCTTCAAATGGAGGGGCCACAGAGTCACGATAATGGGCAGAGGGCTGGAGTGCAATCCTCTCCATATTCGCAGGGTCATTCTTCCAATTGGCACCACACCAACAGGAGAAAACCATTCCCTCTTCAGTGCCTCTGTTTTCAAATAACAACTAAGAATGCAGGAACAGGACCACTGCATCACAGCCAAGTAGTAAACCACTGAGTAACTGAATTCACCTGCTGGCCATCAGAGCCACAGCCTGGGAATGTGGGGCTGGACCTCCACTTTTTGTCTGCCAAGGAGCAAGGGAGCACTGTTGTGGATCTGAACCACTAATAACTACACTTTGTGCGGCTCTTTCTTACAGAAGTTCTGCATTAGCTCCCAGGGCAGTTCTCTGGCATGAAGTAATGAGATGTTTGCATATGGAAATGGGGGCAAAGGAGCAGAAAGGGCATTTCCTCTCTCTGGAGCAGCAGTGGTGCTGACTGTACTGTTCTCATCTATATCTGGCACTTACTGTTCAGGAGGGAAGATGAAAACACAGAAAGAGTGCCTACAGAGCCATAACAGGATGTGACTGCTGGACAAAAAGTGCTGGAGTGATGTGAAGCACTCAGTCTGACTTGCTTTTAGAAAACAGGCTGAAAGCTGTCTTAATGAAGGATAAAGTTACCTTATGGAGAGAAAACTCTGAGTGCTAATGGAATTTTTGGTCTTGAAATGAAAGGCAAAGCCTAAATACATGTCTGGAAGCTAAAGCTAGCAAATTCAAACTGAAAGCCAGGCACATGGCCTCACAACAAGAGGGACAAGATAAGGAACAAACCACGGATGGAGTAAGATATTCTTTTTGCTGGTATCTTCAAATCCTGATGGACCTTCATCTGGTTAGATATTCCCAGGGCTGCAGAGCCCCTTTGGTCCAATCTCTGAGTGCTACCCAGAAGGATTTCCCATGCTGAGTGTTCTGTTGTGTTAATGAGGATTTTGGCACTAGACTGGTAGGAAGACAGGATATCCACATGATGAGAGCCCTGTGCTGGGATCCAGGACTACTGAGTGGTAGCTCTGACTCCCGTTGATGACCAGTGCCCCTGCAGTACAGTTTTATGGCCAGCTCCAGTCCTCAGGCTTACTCTGTAGTCAAAGGGACAGATTTACCCCGATCTTTGATATATTTTTATATATCTAACATTTCCTCCTTGAAGAGCTTCTACATTCTATTGGTTGGTGTTGGACCTGAAACACTTCTCTGTTTAGGCAGAGGTTCACAGTAACCCCCATCCACTTTCCTCTGTCTCTTTGGGTGCAGCCTCTGTGAAAGCCCAACCCTGCTTGCTTTGCAAATGCACTTCAGCTCTTCTCACTGCCACCTTCCATGCTCCCTCTTTCCTCTGAGCAGACCTCCTTTCTCCAGGACTCTCACTTCCTATGTGTTATCCAGGCCAGGCTAGCTGCCAGCACTCCTAGAGGTGGGAGCTGCTGATCCAGCGGCCTCCAGGCTAAAAAGATGGGTGAAATCCACAAGGATGATCTTGAGAGTGAAGTCTGAACAAGCCAGGAATGTTGGTATGAAGATGAAAGTCTCCTGCACAGGAAGGCAGAAGGTCTTTTTGTCTTTCCTTGGAAGGAGACAGGCAGAAAGGCAGTTCCAGGCTGAATGTGAAGGCACTATCTTGTGGTGAGGTCAGGCTGTGTGGTAGTTATGTGCCTGTCACCAGAGACCTGCAGGTCAGGCTAGACAAGCATCTGTCAGGGGTGGCCCTGAGAGGCTGGTCTCATCCTACCCTTCTGACCTGCAGAACTTTCAAACTGGCAATTAGCAATCACCATCAGCCAGCCCCTGCACAGAGCAGTACATCTGATGGCAGCTGTCACCAGCCATAGCATTGAAGAACATAATACAAAACATTAAAAAAAAAAAAAAGGCAGAGCTTTCAGGGGAAGCTCCTGGACCCCATTAAACATCAGCAGCAGTGGGGGTGGAGGGAGATGTGTCCTTCAGCACAAAAATTAGAAGCTTCCTAAAATGCTTTCATGTGCCAAACATTTTGTTCAGACAAACCCATGGGTGCTGCTGCTGGGACTCTCAGCTCGCTTTGGGTGGTTGAGTCAGCAGAGGTGAACCAGGTCGTAACATCATGACCCAGTGCCAGCAAAGTGCATCATGAAAACTTCATTATCAGTGAGCTTGTGCCAACTGCAAGGCCTCTCCCAGCCTGCTGCAATACAGCTGGCTCTGAGCTGAGTGCAGGGGATGGGCAGAGCCCAGCATGCAGCTCTCATCTCCAAGAGGCAGAATGCTGGGGTCAGGTCCGTGCCTGGCTGCCCACTTCTGCTCTGCCAGGAGCCCTTCGTAAGTCTATGTACAGGATTTTACCTGTCCCAGGCAGTTTGTGCCCTATGGCATCAGAGTTAAAGCACAGTGAGATGATGCCATTCTAGTGCATCATTGGATAGCCCTGGACAGTGATCCTCCTCTCACTTGCTGCTCTGACCATGGCCCAGAACTGGCACTCAGTTACTGACTGGGCAGTGCAACTGCTCTATCCAACCCTTGCATATCTCAGTAAGCAAAGGATCCTGCACATCTGCTCTGAAACTGGCAGGCACATGGCACATGTCACATGGCTCTCTGCCTGAAAAGACAGGATTCAGAGGAAGGTCTCTCCTCGGGGACACTCTGCTGTCTTGGAGCCCCCAGTGCAGGGCTGAGAACTTGTAGGTACTCTTTGGTCTGCTGCACTGAATTTGAAAGAAATCTGCAAGACAGATTCCCAGTCATTCCTATGTAGAAGGCAGTTTTAGACTATAGGAATCCAGAGGACAAGAGGGAAAGACAAGCTAGGAGACAACTGTGCTTCAGATCCTCCTTTCTGCAGGACTGCAGGCTGTGCATCACCAGACCCAGCCAGATCTTTACCCTCCTTTGGGATTCTGCAGCTCTGAAGCAGCCAGAGAGCACTCAGTGCCTGGGCTGCAAAAGGTTAAGAGAAAACTGGGGCTCTATCACTCTACATATAAACCACAGGGGAGTTCTTTGTCCTCCACCCTCTGTTCTTTTTGCCGCAAACTTGCTTATTTTTCCATTGCTGGCCAGTAGAAATTAAGCACCACTGTACAGAAAGGTCTGAACTTCTACAGCAAGTGCTGACCAACCTGCTGTGTGCTTTGAGACTGACAGTACAGACTGTCTGTGCTTTTGTGCTGGAGTGTCCTGGAAAGGCTGTGCCTAAGTCCGTTTGCATCTCTGTCTCCAATCCTTCCACAGCGTCCATCTTTACCTCCTAAAGTGCTCTTCCACAAGGTTTTTGTCAGCTCAGGATGGAGTTGAAAACATAACAAGAAGGAGCATGCATGAGACAGTCAGAGTGCAGTTTTCTGCAGCCCCAGTGAGGCTCTGCGCTGGGACGAGAAAAGACTTTGGTCTCTGTCCAAGGCAGAAATGTGTTTTGATGTAACCATGAAAATATGGTGTTTCTTGTATTGGATGTTTTTGTTTGGATTTAGTACTGACATCCTGCACTGCTCTGTCTTTGTCTGTCGGTGTCCTGGTCAATACCTTCTGGGTCTTGTTCACAGCAACACAGTTATAGACATTTCTCCCCTAAAGAGCTATTAGAAACTGATTTTTCTTTCCCGCTGGATCTGCATTAACAGCCCTACACCAGCCTATAGGAACAACTACATCAAGCCTTGCATGAGACCATCTATTCTAGCACGGCATCCTGCTATTCACTCTTCATTGCAAAGGTGGCACTAGGTGCTCATTTTCTTGCTATCCTCTTCTAGCTCAACACAGACTGAATTTTATTTCCCCCCCTTATTTTACCCAGTAAGAAAGTCAGGAGCAGTTTTCAGTTGTGCTTGTTAGGGATGGGAAGCCATCCTTTCATCCTCCAGCAAGACCATGTGTGTTAATGATTCCCTAGCTAGTTCAAGGCACGTTCTGCATAATGAAATCAAGTTGCTGGGATGCTCTGCATACACATGCTCATACAATTTCATTAGCTTTTGGGCATAAAATGACAACATGCCCTCAAAAATACAAAACTCAGAACCTTAAAAACATGAGAATCCTTCAGTTGCACATTACAAAATACGTTTGAATCATGCTTTCTTGCTAGGAGATGCTCTGCATCCTATGTTCCATGACTTCTGACCCTTGAGATCTTTCTGGAACCATGAACAAATCGTAGAATCAGAGAAGCATTTGAGTTGGAAGGGACCCTAAAAGGTCATGGAGTGCAACTCCCCTGAAATGAACAGCTCGACTGGGATGCTCAGAGCCCATCCAGCCTGACGCTGAGTGTCTCCAAGTATGAGGCTTTTGCTCTGGGCAACTTTTTCCAGTGTCTCAACACTCATACTGTAAAAAAACCTATTTGTATCCCTTATAAATCTCTTTTAGTTTTAAACTACTCCCCTTTGCCCTATCACACCAGACTCTACTAAAAAGTCTGCCCCTTTCTCTCTTACATCCTTTTAGATACTGACAGGCTGCTCTCAGGTCTTTTCCAGGCTGAAATGCTCTCAGCCTGTCTTCATAGGTGAGGTGCTCCCCTATGAAGATAAGGATGAACTGTGATGTCAAGAACTCCAGCAAGTTGGTACTGCACCTTTGCATTGATAGACATCACTCATGTTATCACCTGCATCTCCTGGGACCTTCATTTAAGCTTGCCTGTGGCTCATGCCTGCACTGTGTTGATGGATGCCCCACTAATCCCCAGCCTGCCTCAAGGCTGACTCTGGGCCTGCCTTATCACCAGGGGCTTGTCCAGCAGTCCCTGGGCTCTTGACTGGCCCTGATCCCTGTCCCAGCTGGTCACCTATTTTGGACACTACAGGATTGCCATACAAGGACACAGTCCTGCCTACTTGCTGCCCTGATAGCAGCCCTTCCCCAGAGGAACCCACTCTGTGCACAGATGGCACAGAGGAGGCAGAGGAGCTCTGTGCTTACACCCAGCTGGCAGGGCAGGAGGAGGGAAGGATGCAGATTTTCCACAGCTTTGCCCCAGATTGCAGCTCACCCCAACTCAGGCAGCTGCAAAGGAGACTGGGCAGAAATGCGCCCCCTCCCATCTGCTTGGATGTCACAGCTGGGGGAGGCTCTTGCAGATGGGCTCTGTGCTGTGCAGTCCTCTGCACAGCTTTCTCATGGGAAAGCCTACTGCGTGCTGAAGGAGGCAGAGGGACCTGGGGAGAAACGGGTTATTGCCATGATGTGAAAAGCTGGAAAGACCCTTGCCAGGCTGCAGGCCAACACAGCGCTCAGCCCGCTCCTGCTTGTATGTGAGAGGGGATTTTGTAGGCATCTTTGACTCTTCTAATGCAACTTACACTGTGCATAATAACAAATAGCACAAAGGGACTGAGGTAAACTTTCACTTGGTTACAGTATTTATGGCCATTATTTACGGCATCTCTGCACAGCCACAAGGAGACAGCGTGTGTGACAGATGCACAGTGCTTTCTGCTGTGCTTTGTCAATAGTAAACTGACTTTTGAACTATGTGTTTTTCCTGCAGGAGGCTGAGTGATTCATATTTGTTTCAGCCCATGTTAACCTTCAGTGGCCTCTGCGCAGACTGCACGCAGGAGGCTGCAGCTGGCAATCATGTCCTTTTCCTGCAGCAAAGCTGTGGTTAATTAGTCCAGAGCTACCTCCCTGCCCTACTTTGGAAGTGACATTTACTCCTCGAGTCTCTTTGGCTGCTGATCTTTAGCTCTAATTAATTTCCATGCCGCTCACAATGACCTGAGCTCTGTGCAGTGGTTGCTGCCTGCCATTGCTGGGGGAGCCTTCGCCACCCACTGTGCCCTTCCTGGGTGGTAAAGGCACAGCCATCCTCTTGCCCTTCCCATAATAGATGCGCTGTTAATTGGCCTGGCTCCCTTTGTCACTTCCAGAAGATTTTTTCTTCCTCGTCTGCAAAGCTTTAAGCAATAGGAAATGTTAATGGGCGAGTGATGAAGCAATGGGAGTTTCCTCCAGGATGCTGCTTAGACACCAACTGCTGCTGACTAATAGAGTCAGGCACTGCCCTTCCAGTGCAGGGCACTTGCTGACACTTCCCAATCTGCCAGAGAGATGCTGAACGCTCATCATTCATGAATGCTTTTAATTGCTGAAGGTATCAGATCAAGGCACTAATGACCATGTTGTTTCTGCACATCTCAGGGCAGCTCTGATTTGGGAGAACTGAGAGGCTGGCAAGAAAAATCCCCTGTAGTAGAGGATGTACCCTGGAGAGAATCCCAGACCTTCAAAAGCGAATGCCAGTGATTCATCCAGCGGCGTGTGCTGCTTGGCTTTAAAGCTCTCCACAGTGTTTGGTGCTGTTATCATGTCCCGAAGATAAAAAGCGGGGAAATCAAATCTCCAGCAAAGGGAAATGAATGGTCCTCCTCCAGAAGAACCTGAGCTGCCTGCATCAAAGCCATCAGCACTTATTTTACTGGCTTTGAATGTACCTCTGCCGCTCACACTTGGTCCTCGATTCAGCTGCCTTCAGCAGGTGTGCTGCTTTATATCTTATCGATGGCCAATGGTATTTTATGGGGAAGGAGAGGGAATCTCCCACAGATTTTGAGCAGTGGATGAACCAAAGGCTCCGCTCAATCACCCATAAAGCAGAAGGTAAGCGTGCAGGGAATGCTGTCACAGATCTCTGGGGCTGCCATGTTCCACTGCACTGAATGCATTGTGTTTAATTAACAGCTATGCTTTTGTTTCTGTGGGCTGCTTCTAAATCTTCACCATCTCTCTGAGACACTCCTGGATGAGACAGGGATCTCTTGGAAAGAGTCCAGTGGAGGGCCATGAAGATGGTGAGGGGCCTGGAGCATCTCTTATGAAGAAAGGCTGAGTGAACTGGGTCTGTTCAGCCTTGGGAAAAGAAGACTGAGAGGGGACCTGATCCAGGTCTATCAGTATCTGAGGTGTGGGGGGGAGAATGGCGAGGCTGGACTCTTTTCAGTGGTGAGTGGAGACAGGACAAGGGGAAACGGCCAGAAACTGCAGCATAGGAAGTTCTGCATCAATGTGCGCAAGAACTTCTTTACAGTGAGGTGAGGAGCACTGGAACAGGCTGCCAGGGAGGTGGTGGAGTCTCCTGCTCTGGAGATGTTCAAGACCTGCCTGGATGCCGACCTGTGCGACCTGCTGTAGGGAACCTGCTTTGGCAGGGGGTTGGACTCGATGATCTCTGGAGGTCCCTTCCAACCCCTACAATTCTGTGATGCTGTGATTTCCAGCTGTTTTGAGCCACAGAAATGAGGAGGTGCAGGTCCTGCACAAGGAGATAGGCTCTGGCTGGAGGGAGTTCTGGCTGCCTCTTCCTGCTGGCTGTGTGAGCCTTCATTCATAGCCCCGCTGAACTTGTGTGCAACCAACTCAGAAACCCCCTGAATGGCAGAGGAATGCACAGGTAGCAAAGGAGCAGGGCTCATCTCCTGCAGCACAACCTGGCAGAGCTCAAGCAGGTCGTGGTTTTGGTGTCAGCATCCCAAATTCATGATTTCACTACCTTAAAGGCTCAGGGAAGGGTTCTGCATGGAGGAGATTCCCCGTCTTCCTGCAGGCTTCATATGGTGACATGTCTGTGAAGCAGCCACCCAGCCCCGTGGTCTCAGCTCTGCCTGTGTCCCCTCAGGGCCTTGAATCTTAGCAGCTTCCAGATAAAAATGGACAATTGTTCAGGGAAAATTTTTTTCTCTACCTCTAGGGTTTCAGAATACTTGAAATCACTCAGATATGGAGGTCAGGTTTGTCAAACAACTGGGTCAATGAAAAAAAATATATATTTTATTATTTTTTGCCAAAGGCTGTATGTTTCTCTTCTTGAAATGTTCCTAAATCAATTTTTTAAAGTTGATTAAAAAATCCAACTGGAAAACTTCAAGAACTGTTTCTGAGATTTCAGAATACAAATCGTCTGAAATTTGGGCATGGGGATAGGAGATTAATTTTCTACAGCCAGAAGAATGAAACCCAGCACTTAAAGCTGTACTGCCAACTAAATCCCATCCTACCCTCTGCATTCCCTCCTGGAGCTGCATCTTGCAGTACAGACCTGGGTCACAGGATGGGCAGCAGGAGGATGAGCAGCAAAACCTCCCCCATGGAAAAACCCTCCACACAAAGGGATGTGGTGCAGTTGATACAACAGAAGGAAGGGATGCCATCCAGAGGGATCAGGACAGGCTTCAGAAGTGGGCCCACGTGAACCTAATGAGGTTCAACGAGGCCAAGTGTTGCAGTCGGGTCAGGGCAATCCTAGACATGAGTACAAACTGGGAGAACTTGAGAGCAGCCCTGCAGAGAAGGTTCTGGTGGATGAAAAGCTGTACCTGAGTCAGTATTTTGTGCTTGTGGCCCAGAAGACCAATGGTATCCTGGGCTGCATCAACAGAGGGCTGGCAGTGGGCAGGGAGGGGATTGTTCCCCTCTGCCCTGCTTTCGTGAGGCCCCATCTGGCCATCAGCAGAGAGACGTGGAGCTGTTGGAGCTGGTCTGGAGGAGGATCACTAAATGTTCAAAGGGCTGGAGCAGCTCTGCTATAGAGAAATGTTGAGGGAACTCAGAGTGTTCAGCCTGGAGGAGAGAAGGCTCCAGGGAGACCTCACTGCAGCCGTCCAGTACTTGAAGGAAGCTTATAAAGAAGCTATGGGTGCCCCAACCCTGGAGCTGCCCAAGGCCAGGCTGGATGGGGCTCTGGGCAGCCTGAGTTGGAGGGTGCAACCAGCCCACGACAAGGGTTGGAATGAGAGAAGTTCAAAGATCCTTTCCAACTCAATCCATGCTGAGATTCTATGATTCTATGAAAGGTGGCATCTCCTCTCCTCACTTCTCTTTCACCATCTCCAGCCTTTGCAGCAAACCAGCTCCCTCCAGCAGCACCAGATCTGTCACTGCAGGTACCAGCATGAAGCAGGGCTGGAGCAGGGCCAGGCTGCCCGCTAGCAGTGAGTTGGAGCTCCCTGAGCTTTGTGTGGGTTTCTCCCAGCACACGCTCCTGCAGCAAGGAGCAGACAGGAAGGCTCCTTTGTGCTGACTCCCGCACCGCCAAGCCAGCCTGCAGTCATTCTTTTTACTGCTGATGCTGCTTCCTATGGAAACAATTTAGTGCTAATAAGCTCCATTTATAATAGTAAGAAATGGTTCGGTGGAATAATTGTCACTAAATACCATTCAAGGCTTTGTTGCTTTTCCTGCATGTTGCTAATTATTCCGCATCTGAAATAGCACCCAGAGAAACCACTGAATGCCAGTGAATAGGGTTCTCAGCACTGAAAGAGGCTGAGGCAGGGTATGATTAGAAATATCAAGGCCCTAATCCACCAGACAATGCCTTCCTTACTGTATGTGTTTCTGCAAAATCATAGCCTTTGCAAAAGCTGGGGGAATGCAATGTCCTCCACTGAACCTCAGGGCCCAGCAAGCTCCTGTCCAAAGGAGCTGTGCTGCAGGATGGAAAAATGGGGACAAAGCAGCAGTAGGAGCAAGGAAGTTGGGCCTTTCTGAGGGTCTCACAGGACCTCTAAGATCACCTAGTCCAACTGTCCACCAGTATTGCCCACTGTCGATGTCCCTAAGTACTACATCCACCCCCTGAATACCTCCAGGGACTGTGACTCCACCACCTCCCTGTGCAGCCTGTGCCAGTGCATCACCACTCTTTCTGAGAAGTTCTTCCTAACATCCAACCTGAACGACCTGGTGCAACTTGAAGCCGTTCCCTCCTGTCCTGTCATGTTAAAGCTGGTGTTCCACTTTGCTTAATGCATTTATCAGTAGGCCACAGTCAATATGTGTGTCATGTGTGTAAATGAATCCACAATCTCTACTGTGCTGACAAAGGCAGCTGTGCTGTCATCATGGGGCTCTGAAACCTAGGTGACTCCTGTTTATCCTTTCAGTGGCGCCAGACTTAAAAAGCAGCAAAGCAAGTATTAGGAAATACTGTGCTAAAATAACGTCCATCTCCATGGTTTGGCACTTGGCCATGACTGGCATCAAGTCCTGGTTAGGTGCTGGTTTTAGGGCAAGACACTGGGAGATGAGGGAGAGGGAGAAGCCCCAGTGTTGAACACAAAGGCAGCATTTACGGGTTTAGCTGTCTGCACTCATGGGTAGCTCACTGATAGCTATTTGAGAAACTTTATCAGCTTTGGACCTCTTCAGGAAAAAAACTGGCTCAACTGAAACCTCATCAGGGCCTCCTCCTCCTCGTGGGAGCTGCTTCTACACCTCGGTTCTCATAGGATCACAGCATGGTTGGCTTGGAACGGACCACAAAGCCCATCCAGTTCCAACCCCTGCTGTGAACTGGTTGCTCCCCACCTGATAATGTTGCCCAGGGCCCCATCCAGACTGAGTTTTCACTGGGCTGCATTACACACCAGCAGAACAGTCCCTCTATATTGGCCATCTGCAATAAAGTCTTCTCCACCAGTGAAATCACTGCATGGCAGCCTGAGCACCTCTGGTACCAGTCCAGGACTGACATGCACTGGGTGAGAGCCCCATTCAGTCAGAGGGGACCATCACAGGCTGTCAGATCACAACCAACACCCTGCAAGCTGGGGAGCTCTGCAGAGCTAAAACACACGCCAGTGGTGAAATGTCCCTCATGGGCTGCTCCCTTCTTGAACCAGACAAACTTGAGCTCTGGAAATTGAAATCTGAGCCTTCTTCATCCCACGCATGGTCAAGTTTATCTCATCCGACCCTCAGGCACAGTTGATTTGTGCAGACTTTAAGGTTTAATTCTCAATAGGCTGTCAAAGGTATTTGCCATTTGACTTGCAGACTCTTATCAGAGTAAGGAGCCGGGACTGGCTCCAGCATGCACTTACTGGTGAGGAAACAGATCTCTTCGAAGTTGTATCCATGTATCACTATGGTAACTTCATAATTGACATTTCTGGGGTATTAAAGAGCCTGAAAGTCATAAACTTAATGAAAGTATGTTTTTATTGCACTTCAGCTTCATCTCTGATTAAATCAAATTTGCATAATGGAAAGTTATTACATTTCCATGTTTCTAATTTCCCTTTTTTTTTTCCCCCCCCTCCTTTTCACTCCTTTTGCTAAGGATGCGTAAGGCTTTGTTTATGGTGGAGGCTGCTGAAGGAGGCCGTGCTTTTTTATCTGAGAAATGTTTTTAATAATTTGTGTCAGAGGAGCCCGGGAAGCGAACCCCCGAGAGCGGGTTATGCTGTGGTTCTTTGAAACATCTCTCTTTCTTCCTTGTAATGAGAGAACTGCAGTGCCCGTACCTTATTAAGTGGTTGTTGCAAGAGAGAGGTGCTGGAAGCACTGTGAAAGGTAATTTATCAAGGAGAGATGAAGCGTTCCGCTCTTCCCCAGCCTTGCCCTCATGCCACCTTTGCCAAGCATTTTAAGCAGCGTGTATGTTTTTATTTTCAATAAACAAAAGCTCTGCCAGCACGTTAGTGATAACGTGTTCCTTGCAGGACTGAGTGACGGCTGTTCCTAAACACCAGTTAATCAGAACAGCCCTGGAAGCTTTGCTCTCCTTGTGTTCTCCAGCACTGTGCAGCAAACAGCTCTCCATGCAGAAAAGACACTGCAGGGTCCCGGTGTCACGGGGCTGGGCTCAGTGAGGGTCTTACTTCTGCTTTGTTCACCAGTGGTATCACAATGGCTTTACTTTGCTACTGCAAGTCTTAAGGTGGGCTCAGGCAGGCTGTGAGAGTTTGAGGGCAAATGTAGTCTCTCCAAGTGAAGTTGCAGAGTTTAGGTTCATCCTGGGCTGGCAGTTATTGCTCATCCTTCATGGCTGTTTCAACAGGATGAGATGGAGGGCAGCCATCCAAGGTGTTCGTGTGAAATCAGATCTCCACCATGAAACCCCTGATCCTCCAGCTGCTTTCTCCCCAAATGATATCTCATGATGTTCAACAGGTCACCCTCTGAGCAAGATGGAACATCTTCAAGCAACCTGAGCTGCTCTGCTCTATAGGAAGGCACTGGAGGGGAAAAAGAGATCTCATCTACAAGAACAGAAAGATCTGCTAATGATCCAGCACTGCCTGGTGTGACAAGCAACAGATCTCTGGCCCATCACCTGAGGATCAGACATCCTGCTACCCACCAGCACACTCCCAGTAATCACAGAATCAGAGAATGGCTTGGGTTGGAAGGGACCTCAAGGACAATCAAGTTCCAATCCTCCTGCCACAAGAAGGGTTGCCAGCTGCAAGATCATGTACTATATCAAGTTGCCCAGAGCCCCATCCAAACTGGCCATGAACACCTCCAGGGATAGGGCATCCACAGCCTACCTCTCTGGGCAGGCTGTTCCAGAACCTCACCACTCTCTCAGTGAAAATCTTCCCCTGACATCTAATCTAAATCTCCCTCCTTTAGTTTAAAACCATGCTCCCTTGTCCCATCACTACCTACCTATGTAAGAAATTGATTTTCTACTTGTTTATTATCTCCTTTTAAATACTGGAAGGCCATAATGAAGTCTCCCCACAACCTTCTCTTATGTCTTATCACATATTTTATGTTTTATCACATTTTTTTTATATTGACAGTATCATTCTGAATTGAGCCCACAGTTCTCCATTGTGCCTCGGGAGGACACAAGAAGTGGCAGAAGAGACTTTTAACCCCTTGGAACCTTCAATTATAGTCATGATTTCCTTCCCAACCCTGAGCTGTTGCTTCAAAGGCAAGAAGAAATGCCTGGAATAGGTGAGATTGAAGGGAGAATTAACATAGCTATTGGCCAAACAGATGCAGCTCCCTCATTCTCACTTGTGTATTATGCCACAGAAGAGTCCTGTTTCAGGGTTGCTCTGAAGGGCTGTGAGTCTTCAAGATTCATAGAACCATAGGATGTATTGGATTGGAAGGGCCCTTAAAACCCACCCAGCCCCAACCCATGCCATGTGCTGGCTGCCCCCCACCAGCTCAGGCTGCCCAGGGCCCATCCTTGGGCACCTCCAGGGTTGGGGCACCTCAGCTTCTCTGAGCAGCAGTCCCAGTGTCTCTCCACCCTCTTGAGTAAAGAATTTCCTCCTACTATCTAATATCTAAAGCTTGGAACACATCATTCAGGACTCCACCTCTTGTCCTGCTGAGCCCAAGCTTGCCATGCAGCACAGAGCACAGTCAGTGCCTTCCCTCTAACATCTCCACTGTGGCACAACTTCTCTCAGGTTTTTCTGTAGAAAACTTCACCTCTAGAGAACTCAACTGGGCCATTTGCTCTAGGGTTAAATGCAATTACAGGTCAAATGCCTAGGAGGTAGCAAGAAAAGCATGTCCGCAGATGTCCAAGTCAATGAGTTGCACCCAATCAGGGCCACTTGGCCCCAAGTGATGTCCAAGCCTAAGTAGGTAAGCTGGGGTCCTGAGCTCTGACACGTGGCCTGGCAAATGCTGGCATTGCTTGTAGAGCCCAGTGCTTTCTGACAGGTCTTTATTTGCTGTCACCATAGGTGAGGCCCTTTTAATGACCTCTTAGAGATAACTTCACTTCCATGAAGAGGAAAACTGCAGAAGATCCCCTGGGTATCCCAGAGTTTGTCAGTGCTGCTGTTTCATTAACCCAGGGCACATTGATTTCTGCATACACAAATGTATTTGGACTTTGTGTAGGCATCAAGCTTCCAGGAGCTCAGAGAGCATTGCTGTCCAGGATGGAGCAAGCCATGCATTCATCACATCTGTCTCAACTTCTCTGTCTGTGCAGCTCTGTGTCTTTCCAAGCACACCTGGCTGTTGTGGGATGGCCTGACACATTAATGCTGCCTCAGTGATGTTTGATCCCTTTCTCAAGCACAACAGGCTGACAGGTACGAAATCCAGGAGATGCACGAGCACCGTGTTTTAGCAGAAGGAAGACTCATAAGAGGTTCATCTTGACCACTGTCTTGGAAGGTGGCCCTTGGCCAACCCATGGACTCCTGGTGGCCCTGGACCCCACATAGATCTCCACACAGGTGAAAGTCACAGGTGATCCTCCCAAGAAGGCCCTACATATGTTGAGATCTTCTGGAAATTCCAGGCCAAATGCAACAAAAAAGGCATGAAGAGTGTGAGGGAATTGCAAAGAAGGGAAGAACAAAGCCAGTGTCTGGGCCAAGAAATACAATTATTGGAACAATTTTGGACCTCTGTGGAGATCATGCCCAGCCCTCACCATTGCGGGATGCCATGGTACCTGTTCTTGCGTTTCTGTGCTTTGGATAGCAGTGTACTGACTCTGGGTAGCCTGGCATTAGATGCATTCCCCTGCAGCCCTTCATGGGCATAGCGCATGCAGAATGCAGCACAGCCTTGATAAGGGTGTGGTGGGAATAGCAGATGAGACCTGCCTGCTGGCATCCCTTTTCCTGACCATTAACAGCCTCATTTCTCCTTCAACGAGGCATCACCTGGAGCACAGAGGCACTATCTCTCAGAGGGACCGTGCGCTTGATCCCAGCCTTGCCCCAGCTTAATGAGGAGCATTTACTGAAGCAGCAGTAAATGATGTGCTGTGGGCTCACGGTGTGGGGAAGGCTGCCACTTGCTCACAGCAGAGCATGACAGCACTTGCCTTGGTCATAAAAATGAAAATCAATAAAACTGGAGCAGTGAAAAACAAGGCTCATGCTTGACAGAGCAGGGCAAATCAGGCATTGGGCTGACACCATGGGAGGAGAAGGCAGCTTTACTGGGCAGAAGCTAATGATCCAATTGAGCCCCACAGAGGACAAGGGCTGGGGTTATTGTTCCCTTGCTGGTGTCTGCAGCCTAGGGAAGGATAGCACTGGAGAGAGCAGCAGCACCAGTAAGGAAACATTCTGAACACAACCAAGCAACAAACACAGCCTGGGTTCCTGCTCTTAGTATGAAGAGATGAGAGCCTTTGTCCCGTGGCAGGGAGGACAGGTCCTTTGGAAAGAGTTTGAGCAGAGCCCAGTACCAAGAGCATTCAGCAAACAGCACTGCATCTGGCTCTGGGGCAGGAGGAGGAATGAGAGCTGCTTGGGCCATTTCTCGGCCAGTGCTAGCAAGGGGCTGGGCTGTGCTCATTGTTGCTGAATCTAAAATGAAAAGTGCATGAAAGTGATATTTCTTCATCCATTGTGATCTGCTAATGGTCAGAGAGATCTATCACTTATAATTGAAAATACAAACAGTAATTGCCCTGCATGTCCCAGTCCATTTCTAACGCTGCTAGGCAGATGAGCTCAATTTCTTAAAAGGCATTTTTAATAACAATGATGAGTCAGAAACTGTCCATCACAAAGCTGGTGCAACTTCTGTAAGTGCTATTGCTCAGGTGGAGGACTGAGGTGAGGGTCAACACTTTTTGTTGAAGTCTGTGTTGCCATTTGGTTCTATCCAGGATGCTTTGACCTCCAATGGGGACATGGAGCAAATGTGCAGCTGGAACCAAGGAATGTGATGCTGCTGACACAGCACCTTGCAAATGCCACTGTCTTAGAAGCAGCACATGGCAGGTTCAAGCTTCAGCGATTTGAACCCTAGCAGAAGCGTGACATGAAAATACAAGGTCAGGAGGAGGATTCAGATACCAAAACAGGTGCAGCTGAGATGCCATGCAGTGTTCCTTTTGGTACCCTGCTGCCATGCCAGGAAAATGTGGGCCTCCTGCAGGCCTCCCTTCATATATGACATCACTGTGGAAAGACCCTTGCACACCCTGGGTATCTCAGATAGTGCCAGACACTGGTCTGGGTGACTGAATTCAGCCCTGTGTGTCATATTTTGGTTTCTTCCTGCCACACCTGAGTGGTATTACAAGCTCAGCATCTCCCAGAGAGCCTCTCAATAACATGCACCATGGGAAGAAACCAAACCAGAAATGTCAAATTTGAAGGCATTCCATTTCTTGTAATTCCAAATCCATTCCTGGAGCCCATGCAAAGCTCAGCATCACCATACCCATTGTGCTCAAGCACTTTTGTGCCAGTGACCTGGAAATCACCCCTTGCACTAATAAAAGAGAGCTGTGCTTATATTTCCTCATCTCACAGATCAGTTCCCAGAAGTTTCTTTCTACTCTGTCTGGCTGTCAGGGTGCTTACACAGCCAGGATCCAGCACTTGCAGTGAACCTGCCTCTCTAGTGCTGCTTTTGTCTATGATGGTAATTTGGACATGAGTATGCCTGGGTATCATAGACTCTGCTTTGATTCTCATCCTGTGGCCATAGAGGAGTCAGGCAGCCCAGTTCTTCCTAAGAATCAATTGAATTCTTCCATCTATCTTTGGATATTGCCTATGGGTAAGAAAAGGAGAGTTATCTCCCATCTAGATATTAAAAAGAATCCGGAAAAGGACCCCTGATACTTAACTGCAAGCATATCAGCAGCCCATGAGAGGGAAATGGTGGAAGGTAGAGGTCCATAGGGGAAGAGTTGTACAAATAGTAGACATAGAACACAAAGATATCCCAACAGTCTGGGGGTGATGGCAGTTTGGGTAGTGCACTGACAACTCGGCGCGCCAGAGAATGATCACAATCCAGAATAAGCCTTTTAGGGGCAGTCATCTCTTCTTATCTGAAGAAACAAGGGCTGGTGTGTTGCCCTCCGTGAGTGATCTGGTGTACCATAAAATAGCTTAGCTGTTCTCCTGTGACCTCAAGGAAGGTTTGTGGTGTTTGTGTGAAGAATGATGACACGTTGGACTAGACTGTCTGTGCTGGGCATGGTTCTGTGACAGCCCCTGACCTTGCATGCTCTGTTGTCAGCTAGGAATTGTCCCTTTTCGGTGTCCCCAGCTTGGGTGTTTGTGCACAGACACAGCAGACAATATGAGAAGGAACCAGAAGACTTGTCTGTTCTTTACCCCCGCTAACATTGCTCACAGTTCCCATTTTCAGTCATTTCCCATCCCCAACACTGTTTGCCCATGGTTTTCACCTATGCATTCTTCAGATCATCAACCAAGTGGCTTGCCACCACTTGGACCCAAGGTGCCTGTGTCTCCAGGCTCTGGGCTAGACACAGGCAACGCTGGCTGCACTGCTGAGCTGCAGATCCCCTGACCCAGTGTGAGTTTTTCTCCCTTTCCTCAGAAGTCAGAATCAGAACAGGCTGTGGGTGATGGTAGAACCTGCCACCATTTCTCATGCTGTGAGCATCTTCTCCATGCTGGGAGCACCGACAGGCCTGTAGGCTGCAAGGGAAACACCTACATATCACTTTGGGTTTACTTAATTAAAAGGTTATACGTTGTTAATAGATGTTGAAGGATTTTCAATGTGAAGCTTTTCCACAGGGTTTCAGTGACTCAGAGTTGGATCTGTGTCCCTCTTCCTTCCTTCCAGAGCCTTGAGAAGTGATCCCATAACTCATCCTTCACAACACCAACTGTGTCTCCTCTGCTGCGACATTGGCAGCTCGTTGGGAAGGACCCTGGTCTATGTAGGAGCCTGCACATGGGAGAAAAGGTGCTGCTGGCTAGATGGGCCCAGGACCTCAGTGCAACAAGCCTGATCTCAGCTTTTTGAGACACAAATATGGGCAGGAAGTTGTGCTCAAAACAAGAGAAGGCTGTGAAGTTGGGCCTGTGGGGATGAAGGAGTCCTGTGCTCCAGGCAGTTTCCCTCACATGCTTTTCATGAAGAGAAGCAGACAGAACATCTGTCACATTTGTGGTCCACCAGGACTGAGGCAATGCATGAAACTGGTCTAATTTTGCTGGGAATGCATTTGGCTCTGCTTGGCTGCGTGGGGTGGGACTCAGTCACCCACACACAATGATGCCCACAGCGCTCTGACGAATCCACGCAGGGTAAACAGCTGTGACACAACAGTGGAGGAAGATCAATGAACCACAATGGGCCACAAAGATGATCAGAGTGCTGGAGCACCTCCCCTACGAGGACAGGCTGAGGGAGCTGGGCTTATTCAGCATGGAGAAGAGAAGGCTGCAGGCTGAGCTCATTGCAGCCTTCAGTACCTAAAGGGAGCCTACAAACAGGAGGGGAGTCGACTCTTTGAAGAAGTAGATAACAGCAGGACAAGGGGAAATGATTTGAAGTTGAGGGAGGGAAGATTTAGGTTGGATGTCAGGGGGAAGTTCTTAACAGAGAGAGTGGTGAGGAGCTGGAACAGCTGCCCAGAGAGGCTGTTGATGCCCCGTCCTTGGAGGTGTCCAAGGCCAGGCTGGATGGGGAGCTGGGCAGCCTGGTCTGGTGTTAAATGTGGAGGTTGGTGGCCCTGCGTGTGGCAGGGGGTTGGAGCTTGATGATCCTTGAGGCCCCTTCCAACCCAAGCCATTCAATGATTCTGTGATTCCAAACAATTTGCAAAGGAGAGATTCACGTGGAGACGTGCAGTTTTTATTTTCCCAGCTCTATCACCGCCACAAAGGGCAGTCGGTGAACGATGAGGGGTGATAACGATGCAGGCCCAGCCCGGTGCCCAAAGGCACGCAGCCCTGCGCTGTGAGCTCACCGGCCAAGGGCTGTGACAGCAGCGGAGATGGCTGTGAGCTCACGGAGCCTCCCTGCAGAACCCGGGGCGCGGCACAGCCCGGCATCACTCGTGCCCGGACTCCGGTCGAGAGCGGCAGCGAGACTCGGAGGCGCGAACGAGAGACTCGGTTTGGGCCGTGCTGCGGGGCTGCCGGCGGCAGTTCCCGGCGCTCAGCCCGCGGCATCGCCAGCGTTCCCCCGGCCCTGCCCGGCTCGGGCGGCCGGGGCCCCGCGGGGTGCGCTCGCGGCAGCGGAGGTGAGCGGTGCGGGGACGCGGCCCCGGGGCGAGCGGCGGGGAGCGGGGCCGGGGCTTCGTGCGGAGGGAGCGGGGCGTCGCCGCAGCCGCCGCCCGGGGACGGCGAGTGACCACGGCCTCTTCTCTTTCGCAGGTCTGACGGCTCCGGCCCGCCGAGGGGAGCGGCTTTCCCGGCTCGGCTCTCCCCGGCCCACCGCACGCCCGGGGCCATGGAGCTGCCCTCGGACTGGACCTGCCCCGTCTGTGGGCGGAACCGGGCCGAGGCGGCCTACGTGACGCCCTGCCGGCACCAGCTCTGCTTGGGCTGTGCGCTGCGCTGGGCGAAGCAGCATCGCACCTGTGCCGTGTGCAAGGAGAACATCGAGGCCGTCCGGTACGCTGTGCAGGCGGAGGAGGATTTCCTCGCGTGCCCCATCCCGCAGCCTGCAGGGCGCTCCGAGGACGAGCAGGAGGAGGAGCAGGGCTCTGCAGAGCCGCAGCTCGAGGCTCCCGAGCACAGCTTCCCAGCCGAGACCTGGGCGGACTTCTTCCGAGGAGATCCGGGGGACCTCGAGCCGCTGCTCCGCTGGATCCAGCAGGAGCTCGAGGACATCATCGGAGAGGAGTGGTGGACAGTGGCTGCGGCGCGGGCTGATATCATGCACCTGCTGTGCCTGTTCGGGCTCGACGAGGACACCCTGAGCCTGAACTTGGAGTCGTACCTGGAACACCACACAGGTCGTGTGTTCGTGGCGGGGCTCATCGACACCGTTACGGCCCTGTACGGCCCAGAGCTCCGCCGGCAGCAGGACAACCAGGCTGCCCGTGAAACAGGAGGGCAGGACGGCCCCGCGGCCACCCCCAGCCCCGCCACCTCCCCGCAGGAGCCTCCTGCCCCCGGCCCGAGCCGCTCCACCAGCCCTGCAAGCCCCGGCGCCGAGCGGCTCCCCGGCGTCCCTCACGGGGGGCCCGAGCCCCGACCCGCCGCCCCCGTGTCCCCGCAGGAGCAGCCGGGGCAGGCGGCGGCAGCGGGCCCCTCTGCCCAGGGCACGGACCACCAGCCTGGGGGGCCCCGACGCCCCCCGAGGAGGAGGGCCAGCAGCTGCCCCCCGGATTTGCCCCCGTCCCCCAAGAGGCGGCGCTAGGCCGGCACCCACTGCGGTGCTGAGCACGGCTCGCGGCTTGGGAGGCCATCAGTGATCTTGGACTGCTTTTATAGACAATAAATTATTTCAAAAAAATGCAAATGTCTCCATGTTATTGATGGTGAAGTTGGGTTTGCTGTCCCTCCCCACGTCGGTTTCTCCCTCTCCTGATGCTGGGGGAGGACACAGAATCTTAACTTCCATGTTCAGAAACCAGGAGAGAGTGCTCCTGTTTGCAGTTCACACTGAGGTGGGTGAATGGGATTAACGGCAACTTTTTGCTCATTCGCTGATACCAAGCCCCAAACACCAACCTGCATCTCCTACTGAAAAAAAACTAAAATGAAAGAATCTCCGCAGTCACAGAAACGTAGGGGCAGGAAGGGACCTGAGGAAATCCCCCCCCCGTCCAGACCCCTGCTAAGGCCACCTCGTGAAACACGGTATGCAGGAAAGCACGAGCAAGCAGCCTGCCGTGCAGTGTGCAGTGCTGCAGAAAGGAACCCAGGCGGAGGCACCGCCCCCACTTGGTGCTGCTTGTGAACCAGAAGGCTGGCTCAAAAAGAATCCAAGTATCAGAAAGTGTAAACGTGTGGAACGAAGGGATGCCATTCAGAGGGACCTCAACAGACTTGAAAGGTGAGCCCGGGAGAATCTAATGAGGTTCAACGCAGCAAAGTGCCAGCTTTTGCACGAAGCGTATTTCCTGATGGAAAGGAACAGTCCTTGGGAGCAGCCCTGCAGAGAAAGACCTGGGGATCTGGTGGAGGAAAAACTTAACGTGAGCCACGTGTTAAGCACATGGTGTCCCAGGCTGCATCAGAAGAGGGGTGGCAGCAGGGACAAGGAGGTGATTGTCCCTCTCTACTGTGCCTTGTGAGGCCCCAGCTGGAGTCCAGACCTGGAGTCCCTAGTACAAGACAGGGAGCTGTTGGAGAGGGTCCAGAGGAGTGCCAGAAAGATGAAGAGGGTGCTGGAGCACCTCCCCTACGAGGACAGGCTGAGGGAGCTGGGCTTGTTCAGCATGGAGAAGAGAAGGCTGCAGGCTGAGCTCATTGCAGCCTTCAGTACCTAAAGGGAGCCTACAAACAGGAGGGGGGTCAACTCTTTGAAAGGGTAGATAACAGCAGGACAAGGGGAAATGGTTTGAAGTCGAGGGAGGGAGGATTTAGGTTGGATGTCAGGGGGAAGTTCTTAACAGATAGAGTGGTGAGGAGCTGGAACAGCTGCCCAGAGAGGCTGTGGATGCCCCGTCCTTGGAGGTGTCCAAGGCCAGGCTGGATGGGGAGCTGGGCAGCCTGGTCTGGTGTTAAATGTGGAGGTTGGTGACCCTGCCTGTGGGGGTTGGAGATCATGATCCTTAAGGTCCCTTCCAACCCTGGCCATTCTGCAATTCTGTGATTCTGTGATTCTGTGATTCTGTGAATGTCTTTCTCAAAGGGTGATTGTTGCTCTTCTTGCATGCAATGACAATGGGCACTTCTGTTTGGTTAAAATATGACACATACACACAAGGAAAGCTGGGAACATGGGGTGAGCCCCTGTTAGATACATTGTGTGTGAGCAGCCACTGCCAGGAACAGTGCAGCTGCAGGAATTTGCACTAAAACCTTGCTGTTACCGGCAGAAGCTCTTTGAAACCCAGATTCCATCTGTGAATTTGATGTGATCCTTTAAGAGTTAACCAAAACAGTGACTACTGTCTTTTAAATAAAAGTGCCTTTAATCAAGTTTTCTTTTTTTTTCCCCCTAGGTACATGTTAATGTGTTTTCATATAGTTTTCTCATTTTTTATGTTTTGGGAGTATTTGGAGTATGAGGTTTTAAAATGTTCCAGCAAGCAGAAATCCAATATTGACTGGAGGGTGGATTACCAGGGCTGAGATTCCTCTGCGTGCCCCAAAGACTGTGCAAACATCACCGATGTAAGGGAGCAGATGGCAGCAGTGCTCAGATGCAGGTCCACATTGCAAAGACTCATGAGAGGCAATCAGGGCATTTTTTTAAGAGGATCTGATGAGAATTCACTGTCCCCAGACCCTGCATGCTGCATTATCTCTACAAACTTTTATCAAATTGATGCCAACCCACAGCACCACGTGGGAACAGGTCAGTCAGTTCTGTGGGCTCCTGCCTGGGGTAAAAGCAGCTGGATTCTTCCCAAAGCTGCCCCAAGACCCACACTGAGTGGTGCTGAGAGCACAGCATTAGGTCTCTCAATAGCTGACACCTCAACCTTGGTCTTTCAAGCCACTTGTGTTCCCTCCTGCATGTTTCAGAGACGTGATTATAATGGTCAGTATTAACATGACTGCACAGTTGTATGGATTCTCAGGATGGTGGGATGTCACATCCATAGCCATACGATGTACTCATGCTTCATATACATACATACATGTATACAGAAGATGTGTTACAGTTCAGGTTGGTCAATAACCTCAGGCTGAAGCTATCTTGTCTCAGTCAGTGTCCCTGAGCAGCAGACTGTGGGCACAGCCCCAAGAAGCCCACCTTTATCCCAGTGGCTCAATGTCCTCATCTCCCAAGGAGTGCTCTATCTGCAGTGCTTTGAGATCGAGGATTTGGATGCACTTTCCTACAACATGCAGTGCAAAGCTGCCTCCAGCTGCTGTAATGTCAGCATTCTGCATTTCTCTGTGAGCATCTTCCATAGCTCACTGATGGGACAAACCCACAGCAGCAGCTATGGGCAAAAGAACAATGCCAAAAGGCACATTACGTGGCTCTTCATGGGGGCATTTCTCAAGGCCAGCAGCCACTTTCCAGACTGGGGAGGTGTTTGCCTATGAGGGTGCAGTGGGCAGGCAGGGCTGTCCAAAGCAGACAAGGAAACCCTCACTGTGTGGGACCAGTGCCCAGTGGCAGCCACTCTCTCCCTGGTACCCTGCTGAGTCTGGAGCGAGTCCAAGGCACCCGGACCTCACTGGCATCAGGAGATGCAAGCAGGGAGTGTGTGAAGCTCCAAGATAGGAGTGATGGAGAGAGACCAAACACCAGGCAGCTCCAGCAGGAAGAGAAGCAGTAATCCCTTGGCTGCTTGACAGGGATGTGTCAGTCTTGCAGCAAGCAACGTTTCCAGCCTGCAGCACCGGATAGGATTGTCCTGGAGAATCAGGTTTCCAACAGAAAATTCCCATTTCTCTGCCTTTTGGCTACAACACACAGCACCCCATCACACCCCGTGCTGAGGACAAGCTTTTGCTTCCACCAGCACTACCCAGAGAGCAGAGTTGGGTGGTGGAGCAGACATTTGTGTATCCAGAGAGGAGCCTCATGAGTTCACTGCAGCATAGGAAGTACAGGAAGACACTGGAATTGGGGTTGAACACCCTCAAAATGTCTTAAAAAAACATTCTGGGAAGTAGATCCAGCCACCTCTGCCTGCTTTGGAAACTGATGGGACTTGTTAGCATCAGATTCTTCCCAGTGCAGGAAGGGAAAGTCCTTAAGACATCAGAGCTGTTTGCGTGAGGGACAACATTCTCTGCTCAGCTTCATCACTGCAAGCACCTGGGCACTGAGGTGTGCCAGCACCATGGGAAAAGTTGGTATCATAGCAGCAGCGGCCTCCCAGATATTCAAGGGCATCCTGCTCCCAAGTGTTTGTATACACACAGCTTCCATCACAGCTTTTGTTTCAGGAGCTTTAAGGGCATATTTGAGTGTGGCTCAGTTTCCCTGCTTGTTTCTGGAGGGCTGTGACCCTGGTGCTGTGGGATGCAGTCTGATCAAGAGCAATGGGTGGAAATCATGACAGTGGCTGCACACGGGGATGCTCCAGCTCCCAGTGTGGACAACAGTAGTGGCTGGCCATACCTAGCACCAAGGCATGCGTGCATCCTGAACCACGCGGCACCGTGCTGAGCAGTGCTGTACCATGCCGTGCCATGCAGCACCATGTGGTCCCACGCTGTGCCATACTGTGCCATGTCAAAAGGCACCATGCTGTGCCGTGCAGCACCGTGCCGTGCCGAGCAGTGCCGCGCTGTGCCATGCGTTAGCACGCCGTTCAATGCAGAACCACGCCGTGCCGTGCCGTGCCGGCTCCGCGCCGCCCGGCGGTCCATCCCTGCCCTCTAGCGGTTCCTCCTCCCGCTGCTCCGGGCGCTGCCATTCCGCCAGAGCGTTTCAACCCGTGGACCCATCCGTGGGTCGTGCCTTACGGTGATATCTTGGGTTGTCCGGTTTCCCCGGGCTTTACGGTGGACAAAACGCGCAGAGGAGAAGAGAGGATCCACTGCCGGTATCACGCACGGAGCAGAGCTGCTACCTGACTCCAGCTGCTCCGAGATTTGTGGCCACATCATCATTTTTTTTTTTTTTTTTTCATATCAAAACAGGAAATTGGACAAATGGACAGCAGCAGTGGATGGGTGCTGCTGCTGAGAATGACAGCAAAAGCCTTAGGCCATGTATGCCCCTGACAGACAGGACTGGAAGAGGAGCTCGGGGAGATAATGGCTGAGCCCTGTTTTCAACGAGAGCATATCTCAGCAATTCAGGTCGCAGTTTCCCCCCTCAAATCTGTTTGCTGAATGAGATGGGAATGGGGCAGGACAATGAGTTTCATTCAGGAACAAGTGTTTCCTGAGCTGAATATGTTCTGCAGATAACTGCTGTGCTGCCAGCATCTGTGTGTGCCACAAAGCCCGGCTGGGAGCGGGCTGGAAATGAAAGTAACACGAAATGTATCAGAGCTGTATGCAGTCTTCCTGTAAGGAGAGGCACTTTCAGAGAGAAATGATTCTGGTATGTTAAAATATACAGTGAAATCAAAGGGGAGCCAGAAGGAGGTACAAAATAGATCGTAGGGATATGGAGGAACAGCTGGAGTACATTAAGTTAGGTAATTGGAGCAGGATAAGGTAGGTGAGCAGCAAAGCTGGAAGGAGCTATTCTTAGTACATGCATTTACCCATCAACAAATGCAATCCTCTTTCTGGCTTGTGGGTGGCCTCTGTGCAGTTTGCCATTGGGCTGGGCCTGCTCTGCTCCAGGACTGGTGGAGACACTGGGAGGGGAACACAGACAGTGACTGGGAAGGTCCTGGGGTGCTCTGAGGGGGATGCAAGGAAAAGCACAGCTCTCCTGTGCCATGCAGGAGGTAACAGCCCCGTTATGGGGTGCTGTGGCCTAGAGGATGTGTTTAGCCTTGTTTGGACCAAAAGCTGTCAGGGTCTTGAACCAAATTCAGCAGCTTCAGTCCTGCAAGCAGAGGCACTGCCTCAGCTGGGACAACCATTCAGACCAGCTAAGCCTCCTCCATTTGATATAAAATGTCAATTGCTATAAATCGTTGGAATGAAATAGCATGCTGCAGCCTCTTCTTATCCCTCAACAGTAGAAGAAAATCCCAGCAAACAATTTAGAGTAAATACCGTCATTAAACACTTTAAGTGAAGCAGTTAGGATTACAACACATCTGTAAACAGGGGAACAAACACACTGATATAATCTCATACCAGAACAAAGCAAATGCCAAGGGGACAGATCCCTGCGCGCAGCCGAGGGAGCTCTCTAATAAATAGCTGATAAGTAAATAATAACAGGAAGGACTAATTCATAAATGTCAAGGCCTTGAAACTGCACGGGGTTTCCACTGATGTTGTGAGCAGAGAGAGCACAGGGAGCTGCTGGGGACAGAACCCAAAGAGCCACATGTGGGCACTGGGATGGATGGAAGCCTCCATGCAGCACCCAGCAGCTGCCTTGTCCTCACCTTCCTCACTGTCCCAAATCCACCTGGGCTGGATGTGATGGTCAAAGTCTCCACGCCCATCTCAGAATGGCTTCTGGGTGGTTCATCCTCAGCATAACGTCACCTGGTCACGAGGTGGTGCAGCTCCAGTAGAGGTGAATCATCATAGCCTTGGACTTGACCAGCAGCAACATGTGCTCACCAGATCTCTGCAGCCTCCAGTGAGACCAATCCAGTAAGGTCTTGCTGCAAGGAGAGTGAGAGACATCTATCGGGGGGGGGGGAAGAGGGCTCTGTCACTCATTGCCTGCCTAAGGACCCGGGGTCATGGGGCACCTCTTTCATACTTGGTTCTCTTGCCCACTCACTCAAGCTTGTCTCTGATCCTCTCTGGACCAAACGGGAAACTCTGGGACTGGAAACTCTAAATACAAAGGGGAAAATGGGCAGGAACATATGTGCATGTGTGTTTGCATCCCCAAACACCCCCTCCATGCATCCCTTGCCTCCCTCCTCCAGCCCCACATGGCAGCAGCAGAGCTGGGACAGCTGCTGGCAAGCTGCTGCGAGCAAATGAACTTCATAAATCAATTTACTGCCTCTCCTGTTCCCCGGAGAACACCCTGCAAAATGAATGTACCTCCTTAAAATGTAAAGAAACAAATAAATGAAGGCAGCCTGGTGTGAGGCTGAGCCTCAGGGAGGAAGGATGGAGGAGAAAAGATATCTTGGGACTTGGAAGCAGAACTTTAAATGTTTTGAGATTGTTGTTCGTTTCTCTGTTTTGCTGGGGGGGGCGCCCGGAATAGGCTAAAGAGACCATCATTGTCCTAGAGTCAACAGAACAGAGCTACCTGTTGTTGTGCACCATGTGAAATCTGGCTGGTTAACTTCTGTGTGGGGAGGGAGGTTCCTGCTTGCTTTTCTGACAAGAATCACATTGCCAGCATTTTGTCTCTGCAAGTCAGCCCTCAACTGATCACTCCATCAAAAGATTACTCCAATAGCTGTGGGGCTGAATAATATTTACTGCTAGTCCTGTTCTGCTTGTAAGTGCAAGGAGTGGGCAATGCCTATCAGCACCTCTCTGGCCCCCCTCACCCCGAGTAAAGTTTTGCTATTTTTCCAGAAAAAGGATTTGTCAGAAGAGGTTGCAGCTTTATTCCTGCAACTGATGGACTGGAAAGAAAAGGTCAAGCATCCAGATGACTTACCTGTGACACGGGGCTTGTCAGGCCTGGCACAAAGAGCACCAAATCCCGAGCAGCACTGGCAATGATTCATTTCAGAACATCGTGTCTGATGGGTTGTCCTCCGCAGCCCCTTGTTGGATCTCATTAAAAAGAACTAACAGCCAAGGGGAATTTTCATCCAAAGAACTTCATTAAGGTGGTGTTAGGGTTGTGAGCACCTAGAAATTATTTGCTGTCTGCAGGTCTGGCTTTCAATTGACAAAGAATGAGAGCACAGATGCAGGAAGCTCCCAGAGCTTTTGGGTGAACCTGAGCCAAGCTGGGGCTCTCCATTCTGCCATGGCTTAGTCTGACAGCCTCTTAACTCCATCTGCATTCCTCATAGCAGTGGTTCTCCACCAACACCATGTCCAAGACACATTCCTATTTGGATTCTGACATACTTAGGTCATTTTTTCCCCTGCCAGCTTTTCAATGCAGAGCAAACCTATAGAAATTTCAGCACAAAGCACCCTTTTTTCCCCTAACAGATAAAATGGTTGGTGCTGGTTTGCTGAATCACCACAAAGGTGTGAAGACTTCTACGTGCTGCTGCTTGCAGCTTGCTCATGAGAAAACTAACTCTCCATCCCTGCTGGGCAAGGGCCTGTCTCTTGGGGTGGCTTTAGGCTGATACTTCCTGCAGGCTCTGTGCCAAGCTCTGCACAGACTGACATTTAGTCTGTCCCTTTGACTACCCTTGACTACCATTTTCCATTAATTTTGACAACCAGCAAAGTTTTGCAGCTGAAAAGAGTCAACAAAGCTCCACCACCTTCAACCCCAGCTGCCATCCTTTGCATTTCTGGCCCTCCTCACCTCCTCTGACAGGTGGGTATCTCTGGGACTGCAATGCCAGATGGGGATAAACAAAGCTCCCATCGATCCCCAACTCCCACCTCCTCCCACTTTGTTTAGGAAACATCAAAAAACCTTGGGAAGCTTCTGAGGCTGCCAGGCACTCAGATCTTCCCCTCAGACAAAAAAAAAAAAAAAAAAAAAAAAAAAAAAAAAAGGGTGGTGTTGGAGGGGGGTGGTTCTTTCTTTGTTGTTGCTAAAAAACAGGAGGTCTGGGAGGACATTTTGACCCTTTTTCTGAGAAACCAAGTCTCAGAAAATGCTTCTGAAACCCTACAAAGGAGAGCAGAGTTTTATTTTTGTGATTTCATACTCCAGTTTCATCAGTTCCATCAAAAAAGGGGTGTTAGAGCCTAGCCAGACTTCAGACCAGGTGATAACAATTCAACCAACCTAAAATTCTACCCCAGTGTCACTTAAATGTTATTTGTTTTTGTCTTTTGCTACCTATGCTCACTGAATCAAAAGTGTCCCAAGCAGTGTGGACTCTTCATCATTTTTCTCTCCTTCCGAGCTGGGCAAAGAAATGATCTCTACTGATCCCATGCGATGCTACACCTGGAGGTCCTTGGATAGAAAGCTGCTGCAGAAGCGCAATGGATCATGGTGAGATGAAGGCTGTAGAGCTGTAACCACCCACATTTTCACCAAGACAAAATCCAGTCCCTTTCCCCCTGATGCACAGGGCATGTTCTCTGTAAGCAGGGCAAAAATCCTTGGTGTGGATTTTGTTTTCACGTTCTGTGATGATGAGAGGAGATCCAGAACATGATCAGCTGAATCCCCGATGGAGTCTCCCCATTACACTACCTGTACATCACAGCAGGCCAGTGGTGCACTGTGGGAAGGAGCCTTTTCTCCCCAGTGCTTTTCTGTAGTCTCAGAGTCTCTGACTGAGGGTGTTGATAACTTACAAAAATAAACAGCCTTGAAGAGACAGGCAAGCTACCGGCTACCATGTGGCTTCCAGCCACTCCACTCCCACTCTGCCATATGTCACACAGGGACCTGAAAGCAGCATCTCCATGCTGTCGGGGAGAGGCACCACCAGCAGCAAGGCCTGTGGGCTCTCTCCTTGCATGCAGCTGCTGAGAGAGTACACTGGGCTGCTGCAGGCATGTGGACCTCAGGCTGGATCTTCATTCCCTCTGTGAGGATGTCCTGGGACCTGCTGAGCATCATAAGGGCAGGGACCTGAAGCTGCTTCTTCTCAGTCTCTCCTCCAGTAACTGCCCCCTCCTGTCTCTGAGATGCTGTTCTCATGGGGCCATGCGCTGGGTGGCCCATGGTTACCCAGGGGTAGAAGCAAGGTGGGGATCAACCATGGTCAGCACACAGGAAGAACACGGGAGCAAAAACATCTCTGCCTTGTTGCCTGTGCCTTATGAAACTCCTGCACAGAGGCCCACTGAGTCTCCCCTCTGCTTTTCAGCTCCCACTCTGCTCCCCTCCCTGCTATCCTCCATCTTGCCTGCACACTCAGAGGATGGCAGGGGCCTCCTTAGGCTGGGCATTGTGTTGAGGAGTCTCCCATGCCCACGACAGGATAAAAAGACCATTTTTTTTTAAGCAGCCTATTAAGAAAAGCTATTTTGCTGCTGTACCCCATCAGTGCTGCTTTATATTAAGTGCTTTGCTGACTTGCATCTGCTGTAGTAAATTCAAGATCTTCTTGATCTCTACTTGCAATGTCCTGTATGTGTTTGCAAGAGCCGCCCTTCATGCTTCCTCTGTTGCTCTGTTGATCCTCCTTTTGCCTCCCTGGATGCCCCCTGCTCCTGAGCAGGGCGATGCTGTTTGATGGAGACAGCTGCTCTTGTCTGTTTGTCTCCTTGCTTTATGGTGTGTGTGAGCCAGGAGCAGGCAGGTCACAGGTTTGCAGATTTGCACATGATTTGTGTCAGCGCAGGGGTCAGTGGCGTTCAGATGGCATCTCCTCTTTCTTCCCTTGCCAAGATCAGGAGCAGCATCGCTGAGCATTGCCATGCATCTCCTCCTGCTCCTGTGGGTGAGCTCTGGGGCCTGGTGCTCCTCCTAGGGAGTACAATTCTTCCTTCAATCTGGTATGACTCTGCATTTGCCTCTATGCTGTTGCCCATAGGTTTGGGTCTCCTTGCCCTTGCCATTACCTTTAGGCAGTAGCTCACCCCATGCTGTATGTGTGGCAGCCCTGAGTCCTGCACTCTTGCTGTAATACCTAACTTTGTTCCACGAAGATTCACCCGGTGTAAACACAGGAGTTCTGCTCTGCATCCTTAGCAGAACCACTGGGGGCTTGAAGCACCAGATGCCAGACTGCAGATTCCCCTGAGCTTCACATCTGGGATATAACCAAAAGCTATTTCCCAGGAGAAAAAATACCGCAGGGACCTTCTGTTTGGATGCAACCCCCCCACCTTTTGCTGCAAGCCTCAGAAATTCGGTCAAGCCCTGTGCTACTTCTCAGCATGGAGCACAGAGGAAGACAGGCAGTGCCTGCACCAGCTCCTCCCTGCCCATCTGCAGGGAAGGGAACCAGGCCTTGCCTTTCCACATGCATGCAGGCTCCTGACTGGGGATATTTCAGTGCTGAAAAACTGAATTGAAAAAGTTCTGTCTTTTCTGTAATTGCATCAATGAGAAGGGGAAAAAAAAAAAAAAAAAAAAGTAAATAAGAATTTTAATAAAAGCGTAACGGTAACCAGATCTAATCTCTAACCTTTTGAAATATAAAGAGGCTGCTTTATCTTCGAGGCAGCGCAATCTTTCCGCAGCCGCGATGGGAATTTGTGGGAGTTAAATTAACTGAGGCAGTGCTCCCCTCTTGCTCGTTGAATGTGAGCGAAACATATTGAGGATTATTGCAAAGGAAGAATTAATAAAAACTGAGTAAGGAAGTTCCAAAGTCCAAGCAGGTTTGCTCACAGCTCCCCACGCACAGGCGCGCTGCATGGGGGGAGCAGCCTGCTTCGAGTCTGCTTCCACTGGGAAAGGGGGAGAAGCAGCGGGAGGATACAAACTGCGGGCTCTGCACTCCAAACACGCAGCTGCTGGAGTGACTTATCCAAAGCCTGGGGCTTTCGGCCCTCTAGCCCTGGAAATGTCTCCATTGTATGTTATGCCTGCCTGCAGTCATGCAGAGTGAGTGCAGGTTGATCCCAACCTGCTGCAGCTGGGGGCTGGGCAGAGGAGAGCAGTGTAAGACCCTCTGCAATGAATACTGAGCATGGAGCCAGGCAGGGCATGGATGCTCCTGTTTTTGGAGTGGCATGACCAGTTCCACCCATCTGCAGTCTGACAGCACAGCTATGACTCCAAATTCCCCCCCTTCATGTCCAGGACTCTGCTGTGCTCTTGGCCATGCAGTTCATGAATCCTTCACCTTTCCACACGGCTTCCAGTTTCCATCACTTGCCATCAGGTTTATCTCTCCAGTCCCTCTCTTCTCATGCCATACTGGCTGGGTGGCTGCTGAGGACAGTGCAGATTATGCTGTTGGCAGCGGGGCAGCCATGCCCGATGCTCTTTACGTTTGTTCAGCACATCATTGCTGTGCAGCCGCTTTCGAATCAGACACAGTTTGGCAAAAAATGCCCTTGAAGCATGTGGGTGTTCCCAGGAATACCTCCACAGCATCCTGCCACCACACAGCCATGATTTGTGCCCATTTCCACGGGCACACACCCTGCAAAACATGCAGGGAGAGAAAGGGAATTTCCAATAAAAAGCCCATGCTGCACACACAACAACACAAATGCAGCTTTCCTTTCATTCCACAGCAGCAGGGCACTCCTGGCATTAGCTTGTGGCTGCACAACCAACAGAAGTGGCAGCAGCATAAAGATTTAAGGCAGAGGTTCCCATCTAGCCCCGGGGATGTAGTGGTAGAGGCACTGCCTGAGCAGCTGTGCTCTGTGACTTGACATTGCTCACCTGCAGGGTGATGGTTATCCAGCCCTGCCATGCAAGCAGCATTCCCATCCCTCTGTCTTTTCTGAATTTTGCAAGCCTGGGGCTTGGCTTTCTTTGGTCTTGCTCACAGCCTTAGAAAACATCCTGAACTCAGAGTGCTTCAGGCTCTCTTCATTATCAGCCACTTGCTTGGCCTATGGATAACCAGGGAGAATGGACTCATGTCTGAGGATTTCAGAAAAGGTATAAAATTCATCCGTGTAGAGAAACAGAGGGACTTACAGAGACAAGGATAGGATGTATCACACTGCCTGAAGGCACTGCCACGCCTGATGCCTGATGCACAGATCTCCCCTACAGACAGCCTGGCTGCAAAGAGGGGGATTGAGCACCCAACGGGCTGTTCTCCTGAGCTACAGCTACCTTCTTTAAAGACAGCAATGAGAAAACCTGCTAAGGAAGGTATATTATTTCATATGAAATGATCTCCATATGAAAGCTGGGTCACATCACACCACCAGCAGTGTGGGAGCAGAGGAAACCCCTTCAGGACAGTTTTATGCCCCACATCCTCCCCAGCACACCTGGAGGAAGCTCTGGGGAGGACTCAGAGGCTCACCAAAGCTCTGCTCTGTGCTGTGAATCAGGTAGCAGGAATGGCTTCTGGTCACAGCCAGGGGACAGGCAAGCTTCCAGCACAAGGCCTGTGCTGCAGCTGTGCACCAGTCAGATTTGGGGCCAGTATTCCTGCCCCATCTCTTCCTGTGGTCTCTGACTCAGCCACAGGGCTCAGCAGGATGGGAACAAGCCCCAGCAGTCACTATCCATGTTACACTCACTGAAATGACCTCAGGCTTTATTTTTCCCAGCACCTGAGTTTCTCCTTAAAGAGCTACTGCAGATCTGCTTCACAGCCTCCCCATCTCTGTGTTCTGACTGCAAAGCAATCCTGATAGGCTAGGCATCAATTACAGGAATCCCATTGTTTTGGCAAGCTGCAGACTCCATTTTAGCACCTAGTCCCAAAATACCCATGGCCTGGTCTACTTCTTCTGAACAACTGCTCTGTTTTTTAACCTATCTTATACCATCCCATTTCTTATCTGTACCATCTTATGCTACACCCACCACTGTAGCTTCTGTGCATCCTCTATCATCTGTCAAACAGGATTCCTTACTGACCAGAAGTGATAGAAAGTCTGAACCGTGACCTCTGCCACTGAGAAACCGAAATGAGCAGAGAAAGCAATGGCAATCCTACCCTAGAGGAGGTGCACACTAGTTGTGCATGCGACCTTCCTTCTGATCAGGCTGAACTCTCTCTGTGAACCTCATGTGTAATTTGTTGGGAGTGGAAGGCCTTCAGGATTACAACTAAATAATGGATTTTTCTTCTGACAGCAGCTGGGAGTACCCTGCCCACAGCTCTCCTGAGATGCTGCCAGCCCAAGGCAGCATCTGTCTGGGTTGTTCCCAGGTTTAAGGATGGGGCTGAAGGCTTCCTGCAAATCTGAGACCAGACAGGTGGGATAGGTGGCGAGGAACTGGTGCTCTATGAGGACACGAGGTCTGAGAGAACACAGACAAACCCTCTACCTGGAAGTGCACCTTTCTGCAGCACTTCAGCCTCTGGATTTTACTATTAAATGAATACATCCGGATAAAACTCTCATAGCTGAAGATCCACCCTTAGAGGTGATGCTTGGAGAAAAGAAAGATGCCTGTTCACATCACCTTGAGGCTCTTCTGACCCTGTACTGTCATTCAGTATCCTGGGAGGTATGGAGACAGGGCTTTCAGAGTTCTAAAGCCAGAACAGCATCCAGGAGGGGAAGCTGCCTGAGATCTATGATCACCAACACCGGGGTTAATAATTCTCATTTTGAGTTATCATCTGCATCTGACCCATGGCTGGGAAATGACCGTGTAAGGTCTGCCATGTGTTGAGTCTGGTTCCTTCCATCTGCTTCTCTGCAGACTTGGACAGTTTCTGACAGTTTTTCCTGGCTCGGACTGGTTGGTGATGAAGGTTACTGAGCATGAGTGGAAGAACAGCTGCCAGCTCCAGTGGGACAATCTGATCTGTTGGATGTTCACAGAGCTGCTGGGAGGAGCAGGAGGAATCTGCCCTCGTGTTAGTGAGCTGTGCAGGCATTATCACTGTTCCATACAGGACACAGAGCATTTCTGGAGCAATCTAGGGGTCTGGTTGGTCAGCTCTGTGCCAGAGCTTCTTCCATGGGAATGCACCCAGCTGGCTTCTGTTCACGTCAGGACCTTGGGGTTTGCAGAAGTGCAGCCCTAGGAGCATTTTCTGAAGCCTTCCCTGTAAGCAAATCTGGATGATTAATGATGAATCAATCATTTGCTAAGAGGTTTTACCTCTGCTTACAGGCAGTCCATGTGGACATTCCAAGTGAGTGCAGTGACAAGCTGCTGAGCCAAAGCTCTGGTGCTGGGACCTCAGGATGCACAGGGTCTGGAGAACTGCGTGCACATCTGCCAATGGCTTTGGCAGTCACTGCTCCCTCACCCCTCACTGAGACAGAAAATTCAGTGTGAGTGCTGGGAATGCTCTGCAGACAGACACAGACATCACTGTGTGTGACATCACAGCCTGCGGCGCTCGCTGCCACAGTGGTTGGGTGGATGGACGGCAAGAAGGCCGTGTCATTTCTCGTGTCATTAGTGATCAGAGGGAATGGCTTCAAGCTACAGCAGGGGAGATTCAGGCTGGACATTAGGAAGTATTACTTTTCAGAAAGGGTGGTCAGGCACTGGAATGGATGCCCAGGGAGGTGGTGGAGTCACTGAGCCTGGGGGTGTTCAAGGAAAGGCTGGATGTTGTGTTGAGGGACATGGTTTAGTGGGAGCTATTGGGAATAGGTGAACGGTTGGACTGGATGATCTTGAAGGTCTTTCCAACCTTGGTGATTCTATGATTCTATGATTCTAAGACGGCGAGAGAAGCAAGATGTTCCCATGGGCAAAGGCAGCCAACGTTCCTCAAACTGCAGAAAACCATATAAAGCACAGGCTCCAGGGAATAAAACAACCACTACAGGTTGATGGATTGCCCCCTTTCTGAGCTAGTTTGTCCCTGCTTCAGGATGCTGCAGAAGGAATGTATCCCACCTGGCACTGCCCATGTTGTGCCTGTGAGCCAACATCTGCTTTTGTTCCCCACACTTTTCCCTGACTGGTTTCCATTCACTATCTGTTCTGCAGCTGAAACTGAGCAGCTCTCCAATTAAAACAGACCTAAGATCCACTCCCTATCTCACTACAGTCATAAAGCAAGCCTATATTGAGTCAAGCAAGGAAAAAAAAAAGCTTCATAGAAATAATCCCCCAAACTCCTGTTACTGGCTTTTTGTAGCTACATTAATTTTAGAAGAAAAAATTAGGTTCAAAGTGCCGAGCCCATTTTAATAAAGATTCACGGTCACAACTGAATCCCCTGGTGGGGAAGAATCAGCTTTTGAGCACATCAGACTCATTACAAACTCCTCACAAAGTCACCAGAGTCCAACAAGTGGTGGCAGAGAAAAGAGGCGAAAGGTGAGCAGATCTGGGTACGGTTTAACAGAAGGCACTGAAACTGCACTTCCCCTCACTGCCAGCAGCCGCCGGATTTCCAGGAGAGAGATGAAAGCACCCAGCACAGCAGATAAACAAGGCAGCAGCTCTGAACCGTGCACGCCGATCAAAACAACCCGGGAGGATGGGACCTGAGATAAAAGCACTGGAGATTTCGTAGTGACTTCTAGGTGGGAAGGCAGTCCTGCTCTGCTGCGAGCATCTCAGCTGCTGTCTCCCGCTTCTGCAGCAGCAATGCAGCTGCAAGCGCAGAAAAGTTCCAGAAATCAGATATAGCTCCTCAGGGACTGTTTCCTTCCTTCTGCAACACCTTTAGCTCTTTCCATCCCAATATTTTGGCTAAGGGAGAGGCAACGGGGTTATGAAGGAGATCTGTGGAGGCTTTGTTCTTCTTTAGCATGCTCATGGATAAACGGAGCAGGAGGAGGGAGAGGTGTCTGGGTATCTCATTGCCTCCGTACAGTCTAAGCAGTACCACCCCAGCAAGTGGAGCCCAAATCTAAGCCAGTGCTGCAGTTCTGTCCAGGTGCACTAAAAAGGTAATTTTCTGACCCAAAATATTCTGTAGGGCAGAATACTTACTGCTCAGTGCTCTTCTCCAGGGGATGTTGTTTCACAAGACAATTTCTATGTCACTGTAACACTTGGCATAAGGACAGAGGAGTGTCAATAGAGTTTATGTCTCGAGAAGATAAGATCTCAACAAGTTCCTGACTGCCTCAGGCAGGGAGCTTTGCCCAAAAGTGTGAGGATGCTGGGTTTCCCCTGCAGCAGCAATTCTCCTCCCTAGAGGAGTTGCCCAAGGAGGCTGTGGATGCCCCATCCCTGCAGGCATTCAAGGCCAGGCTCGATGTGGCTCTGGGCAGCCTGGGCTGCTGGTTGGCGACCTGCACATAGCAGGGGGTTGGAACTGGATGATCACTGTGGTCCTTTTCAACCCAGGCCATTCTGTGATTCTATGATTCTGAAGCAATGCTTCTCTGCAGTCTTCAGTTCCTGCCCAAGAGAGCAGAAAGATATCAGATGTGGGGAAGATTTGAGCATCCTGGCCTTGCTTCCTCCATGGAGGATGAGGAAGAAGGAATATGCTTTGCAGTCTTTCCAATAAGGTTTTGTGAGACAACTAAAGCATCATTTCCAGAGAGAGGGATGTGAGCTGGGCTCACGGGAGGCAGAGTTCAGGAGGGTGGATGTGTTAAACCAGCTCAACCAGCTGCCAGCTCACCACTGAGACCTGGGCATGTCCCTGCACTCCTGGAGCTGTTGGAGTGGATTGAGGAGGTGGCAGGGGGTTGGGAACTTGATGATCTTTGAGGTCCCTTCCAACCCAAACCATTCTATGCTTCCCCAATCATCCTCGGCACTGGAGTAGATGTAGATGGCAGAGCTGAAGTTTGCCTTGCCAACCTCATCACCCATGGGCTCTCCTTAGAGTGACACAAAGCGTGTTCAACCATGAGCTGTGGGCACTTAAACCTATGTAGTCTCAGGCAATGATTCACTGTTGAGAGGTCCAGGGGAGGAGATTTTGGGGGTGGTATCCCTTCCCACTGCACTGCTCCCCCTGTTCCACCTTCCACTCCCCATGTCCATGACAACTGCTTGCCTACAGCCACAGGCTGTTATCATGGAATCACAGCACAGCTTAGGTTGGAGGGGATCTTAAAGACCATTGAGTTCCAGCCTCCATAATGTGGGCAGGGTTGCCACCCACCAGATCAGGCTTTCCAGGGCCCATCCAACCTGGCTCAGCATGTGGCTGCAAAAATAGTTACTGGTTCAGCTTACCTTGATCATCCTGGGGTTTCTGCAGCCCACAGCTGGCTTTACCATCTTCTCTACCCCTCCAGTATTTCAGATTCGAGAGATGATTCCTGTATGACAAAAACCTGGGCCTCCACAGCTTTATAACTTGTTCAGTACATCTCTGCCTAAAAGCAGCACAGAACTTTCTGGTGTATACAAGAGCTGAAGACGCAGAGAGAGAAAAAATGGCCTGTTCTCCTTCCTCCCCATGGCACCAACAACTGGGGCTGCCTGATGACTTAGCTGCCCTTTACAAGTATTTATAGCACAGAAAGTTGCTCCAGTAAAATCTCAAATCCTAGATACATAACCGGATCTTTATTCACCTGTGTGTTTCCTTTTTGATACACATCATCCTCCTCTTCCTAGGAAGCTCGGTAAACTGACAGTCATATGCATGTTGTTCTTTAGTTTCTATACCAGGAGAATGACATCCACGTATTGCAATAACACTGAGGCTCCCTGTGAAGTCTCCTTCTTTCATATCTACAATTTCTTAGTTAATTGGCTTCTTCCCATCCAATCTTCTGCATTCTCCCCCCCAGAGGTGAACATCACCTGACTTGCCACCTGCAGAAATATTCAGAAGAAAGCATCCTTCAGACCTAGTACCATTTACTACCTATGCTGCTCCTCTAGAGCTGTTAGCAAGTACAAGGATTTGTTACTACCAGCTGTATTTCCTGTGGGATCTGATTCATTGCTCTTAGATACTTTTCTAATCTGTAACCCTTCCCATTTGGTTTCTTGACTGGCAACATAGCAGTATTATTTTTAGTTTACTAACAAGCCAAATTTTCTTAGAGAGTCTGCCTAACCTCTTGTTTGATTGTATGTTGCTTCTGCCTTGCTGCTTCAGCTCCAGGTTTCAAGATTATCTTTAGTGGCAAAGCTCACTTTGAGCATCCTGGGACTCCATCTAAACTCAGTATTTTCTCCGCCTGGCTTCTCCGAAACCTCTCTGTATGTCCATGATAAATCATCTCTTTCTGTGCTCGGCTGTCCCAAACTTGGACTAACTTCACTGTTTTTCTCTGCCTGCGTGCTGCTCCTCGCTGCGATTCCTCTCTGTCCTCTGTGTGTCCTTACAGCTGGCAGTGCCTTTTATGTCTTTGGGAAATGTTTATAACAGCTTTCCTTCAGTTTGCAGTGGGACATGGGGGAAGCACTGGGACTTTGGACACCTGCCCAGCACTGCGTTGTATTGGGACCACTGTCCTGGGACAGAACTTCTGGAGGAGGTAATGGAGCTCTGCTCCTTGGTTGCCCAGCTCATAAACCCTGGCATCTCACACCTGATTGCACAGTCTCACACCAAACCTGCCTGCATTTATAGGTCACTCACACCATCCACACGGACCATACATCCCACTGTCAGGGAACATAACCAGCATACATCCACAGGGTCCTTAAAACCGATACACACCTACAAGGTCTTCATAGCCCCCCAAATCCACGGGGACCACCATAATCCCCGCACACACTTACAGGCTGTAACTTCACACACGACCCCACGTGCAGTGCATACACACAGTGACTGCACAGCCCGCACAGCTACAGCCACCATACCCCCCTCCCCACTGTCCCCCGACTCCTGGTCTGTACAGCCAGCTCTCCCAATGGGACCGCATCCCCCGTAAGGATCACACCCCACGCCTACGGGCACCACGCATCACTGTAGGGACCAAACCCTCGCACAGCTCGATAGGGACGGCGGCCCCACGCTCCACATCCCGCACGCACCGGCGGGGACCACGCCCCCCGCTCTCCGCTATAGGGCCCTACGGGCTCCAGCCCGCGCAGCCATTTGGGGCCGGCCGGACAGGCGGGACGGGGAGGTGGCGGCGGGCGGGGCTCGCTGCCTCAGACGGGCCGGGGGGCTCCGGGGTACCACGGCCCGGGCCGACCCGGCGGCAGAGCGGCGCCCCGCGTGCGGTGACGCCGGCTCCGAGTGATGTAAGGAGCGGGTCGGCGACGGGGGGCGGGCTTTACCGGAGCGCCCGGCGCGGCGCGGCTCTGCTCGGCGCCCGCCCCTGCTCCGCGCCCGGCTCCGCGCCGCTCCGCCCCCGCCTCCGCGAGGAGCGCGGGCAGCCCGCCTGCTCCGCGGCCGCGCTGCAGTCCCGCTCCGGCATGGTAAGGCCGTGGGCGGGGGACGGGAGGTGGGGGCGGGCCGGGGTGCCCGGGGCGCCGCGCTCTGACCCTCTCCCCGTCTCTCGCAGCCCCTCGCCGGAGGAGCGCCGGCCGGCACGGGACTCCGCCGCCTCGACCCGCGCTCCGCCGGGCTCCGCCG